>NW_027397063.1:20700653-20724628 GCF_003265705.2 Callorhinus ursinus
TGGGTGGCTCAGTTGGTTAAGCGACTGCCTTCGGCTCGGGTCATGTTCCTGGAGTCCCGGGATCGAGTCCCGCATGGGGCTCCCCACTCAGTGGGGAGTCTGCTTCTCCCTCTGACCCTCTTCCCTCTCGTGCTTGCTATCTCTCATTCTCTCTCTCTCTCTCTCTCAAATAAATAAATAAAATCTTTAAAAAAAAAAAAGAATTAATGATGTAATGTATGGTGATTAACACAATAAAAAAATTTTAAAAAAAGAATAAAAATTAAGAAAAAAAATTTTTTTAAAAGTGGGCACCTAGGTAGCTCAGTTGGTTGAGCATCTGACTCTTGATTTTGGCTCAGGTCATGATCTCAGGGCCATGGGATCAAGCCCCATGGTGGGCTGCGCTCAGTGCAGAGTCTGCTTGTCCCTCTCCCTCTGCTCCTCCCCTTGCTCATGTGCTCTCTCTCTCTCTTTCTCAGATAAATAAACAAACAAGCAAATAAATAAAAAGACTGGCATCGGGCTCATCGTCCCACTTTGTTCTGCCACCATCCTGGGTGATGTCATAGTCTACACAGACAGCTTATTAAACTCAATCTCTTTTCAATCTCATGACCTTCATACTTCCAGGTCCTTCCTCTGCATTCTACTCTGATCATCAACTGTCAGGACTTTAAGCCATGAGTCTTATAATCAGGAACTAAGCCACCTTGGAAAACCCAACTCTAAACATTTCAATCTCTGGCCATAACCCCTTCTATTTCTAAATTGTACATTCAATAACTCTCACTACATTTGGTTTTAATTCCATCTAGACTTCCAGCTCCTGAATCCAACTTTCCTACCATCCTTGCTCTCCTAGGCTGATCAATGATTCTGGTTTCCCAGATATTCCTGATTTTAGCATTGACTGCCCCATATTCCAAGAAACTCTCAGTCCCAGGCAAACCTATTACGTCTCTCTTTTGACTTCATTATCCAGCCTGTACTCCATGATTACAATATTATCCAAACTGTGGTAATATTCAGAACTGTCAGGCTCCCCTTTCTTTCCATTAAAACTCCATGTTAGAACCCACATGTCAATCTTCATCACACTTGCTTCAAAAAAAATCATGCAGCTCTATAAATTGGTTCCACCATGAATTAACATCTTCCCTCTACCTGGGCTCTTAATAGTGCTTAGAAATTCTTGCATGACTCTCAGAAGGGGCCCACATCCTACTTGATGGAGAAAGTAAGGGCAGACAGGAAAGTCAGTCACCAAATCTCTACATTTACATGCACCTCTGCGCAGACTTTTCTAATTTCCTCCTATAGCAAACAAAGGAAATTCTCTCCTCAATAACCATATGATCTGAATCCCATTCTGTCCCATTTCCTCAAAAGACATTTATTAACTATAGTGTCTCCACACTGTCTTGTCAATGAGTCACTTGATGGTACTTGTTAGAAATACAGATTATAGGGGAGCCTGGGGGGCTCAGTCATTAAGCGTCTTACTTCAGCTCAGGTCATGATCCCAGTGTCCTGGGATGGAGCCCCGCATCGGGCTCCCAGCTCCGCGGGAGGCCTGCTTCTCCCTCTCCCACTCCCCCTGCGTGTGTTCCCTCTCTCGCTGTGTCTCTCTCTGTCAAATAAATAAAATCTTAAAAAAAAAAAAAAAGAAATACAGATTATAGGATTTCCCCCACTAGAAACCTGCCTTTCAAACAAATGATCCAAGGGATTCTCACCTTAAGGCAAATCTAAGAAACCCTGAGTTCTTCCCAATTTTTTCTAATCTTCATCTTCTCCTCCCTACTCCTGACTCCTTCCCATCAGCCCATAGAGAACAACACATTATTCTCATCTTAAAACCAGCACCACAAAAATGACACTACTCTCAACTCTATGTCCTTCGTCAGTTACCATCCTATCTTATCTTCCTTTTATAGCCAAACATTTTTCTGCTGAACCACTTTGCCTCCTTCAACTGTCTGGCACCTGGCTGAAAGTGTTTCCATCAATGGTGCCTTGATGAAATGATTAAAATACTTATTGTTATATCCATGGGATACTTTAAAAAATATTTCACTTAAACTCTTCATGACACTTAACATCATTGACCACTCCCTTGTTTAAGGAACATTTCCTTTAACTTCCCTACCACCATGCATTTGTATTTTCTCACCCCCCTCTGGCCCTCTGTGAGTTTCTCTTTAGGTTCCTTTCTCTGTATTCTCTTTAATGTTTATGTTTCCTCAGGCTCAATTCTAGTCATTATAGTCGATCCTTGACCAACACAGACATGAACTAAACAGGTGCACTTATATCCAGATTTCTTTTACAATAAATATACATATGGTCCTGTAAATGTATCTTCCTTTTGATTTTCTTAATAAGATTTTCTTTTCTCTAGCTTACTTTATTGTAAGAATACAGTATATAATACATATAACATATAAAACATGTATTAATTGACTGTTTGCTATCAATAAGGCTTCCGGTCAACTATAGGTTATTGGTAGTTAAGCTTTTGCAGAGTCAAAAGTCATACTCAGATTTTCAGCTGCATGGGGGAGTTGATGTCCTAACCCCTTACATTGTTCAAGGGCCAACTCTATTTCCTTTGTATGCTCCACTCTTCTGAGTAATCTCATTCACTCAGTTTCAATGACCTTCTTCTTTGTGGGTGACTCTCAAACTGATTGTTCTAGTCCATACCTCTCCCTTGAGTTCCAGATCTCTACAGTAACATGCTTACTTCATTTCTTTGCTTGTTTATCTCTATACCACCCTAAACTGAACCAGATATTTTCCTACCTCCTTTAAAGCTTTCTCTGACTTTGTAAAGGGCCACAAACACTTCCTTTGTCTCAATCTTGGTACATTTCTAACTAATCACCTGGTATGTGTCAATTCCTCTAGAACTGTATTACTGGAGAAACAGTTGGAAAATACCTAACAGCATGAAGAAAAGTAATGGCAGAGGAGGAGAGAAAAAAAGAGGAAGAAGAGAAGCAGGAGAAGGAAGATTCATAATCCTATGTTCCAGAGACATTTGGTGCTAACATGTTTGTGAATATTGCCAGTCTTTCCTCCACATGTGTGTAGTATCATAATACAAATGTTGTTCTAAAACCATTCTTCAACTTTTAAACAATTTTATACATGGTCTTTGTAACTCAGTATGCAATGAACCTAAAATATTATTCTATAACTGCATTATATTTTCATTTTACTATATTAAGATTCATTTAACAAACTCAGTAGTTCTAGTGGCTGTAGATTTTTCCTACTTTTTTGCTGTAATGATCATTCTTTTTACACATCTCTCTTTGTTCCTTGTAGGGACACAGAAGCATGGGGTATGTTAAGGTCTGAATTGAGTTTAATTTCCCCCCATTTCTCCATGTTTTCCACTTTATTTACCAGAATAAGAAAGGCTTTTGATCAGTCTGGTGGCTCTTCCCTTTCTATCTCTGGCACTAGTGTCAAGAAACATTCTGTGGGAGGTTGCAATACATGATCTTTGTAGAATCAGCTTCCCCATCAGGAAAAGATACACTATTTAACAGACATTTTCATTGGAACAGCTCCTGGTATATGATTTGGGTTAATTACTGTCATCATCCTTCAAGCCCTTGGCATGGATTCTGTTTGGATAAGCAAATTCAGCATTGGTTGTCAGGCCAAAAAATTAATTCTTAATGTAGTTGGATATAAAATGCTATGAAACCCAACTGTTAAAAGGGAATTAAAGCATCCTAATTAGACATAAGTAACAAAGACCAAGAATTTATTGGACACCATACAGGAGGGCATTGCTTTTGCAAACTACAATGTTACTTATTCTTTTTCCACAAAAATACTGCATTTGGTTCTGGGCACTCTGTTATGAATAACAGATTCCATCTGAATTTTAAAAGAGCAAATTATTTTATGCTAGTAGAGAAGTTTTAAAAATGAGTCTTGTGTTGTCCTTCAGAAAACCTCAGGAAAGTTGGCACAATACCCGTCTGCATATTTTTGTATAAAAGATATAAAATTAACATACTGAAACCATTATCCCTGAACTGAGCATGCAGTTGCAAAGTATGGAATATGTACGGGAGGATTAAAGTGATTAAAAGAGTCTGACATGAAAGACAGAAGGGGGCAGTCTAATACTGAAATCACATTCCTGATTTATTTTATTGGAGGAAGATATTAATAAATATTTAAAGGAATAAAATAATTAATATATACCATGTAAATTTAAACCAGGAAGTGAAAAGCAAAATGTAGAAACAGTTCAAATTATTTTAGTCCCTATTAGTGAATTGAACTAACATATCATAAAGTAATTCTAAGTCTTAAATTTCAGACATTATTTAGTCCAACTCCCTTTTTACCCCCCTCCTGATGGGCAGTTAGCCACTATCCCCATGAACTAATTCTTCCATGAGGAAGACTCACTGCATTCTATCTCAGTACATCCCACTGTAGAGAGTCTCTAACTGCTGTAAAGTTCCTGCCTGTGTGTATCTTCCAGCCCCTCGTCTATCTTAATGCTGCACTAAGTGGAAATTGGATAATTCTAAAAAATAGAAAGTTAGGTTAAAAAGCCAGGGAAATTTTCTCCATGTAATATTATCTTACCAAACAGTAAAGCAGATAAAAAGTGAAAGCTAAAATGAGAAGTAGCACAGAAAATAAATACATAGGAAGGACATACATAGGAAGTAGCCAAACATGCACATATTTTGGAAAAACTGAAATAGGTCTCTGGTCTCTCAAACACAAGATAAAAAAATGATTTAAATACTATGATGACAAACAAGAAAAGATCAGCATGGGGAATTCATGGACCACCAATAACATTTTCATCGCAGTTATTAAGAAGTAAGCTTGAAGGTGCGCTGTGTTGACAAGAATGTAACATATTGGAATTGAGGCGATCTTCCTAATGTACTCAGTCACTGGAGAAGTAAGTTTCAGAATGCTGGCTTCAGTCTGAGCCTCTACAACTTGAGAAATGTTTAGAAATCAATTCTGTAAATAAATTTTTATAGGGAGTGGGATTCCTGTTTCAAGAAGAAACTTTCCAAAAGTGATTCACAAAAACTTCAAGGGGTTCAATTTAGATATTGTGACTGACAATGATTTTATACATAAGGACAACTGATTTATTATAGAGAGAAGGGTATCATTAAGTGAACAACAATACTTACTGATTTTTAAGTTCTAAGCTTTTAAACAAGTTCCATATTGACCACATGGTGAAACTATACACAGGTGAAAATTCTCCTAAGGATTAGAGATGTGTAGATCCTATAGCACATGAATTTCAAAGTCTGGTTCAGTGCTTCTAGATTCACTTCTCTTGGGGATCCTTAAAAACGGACACTCATTTAAATGAAAGGTATAGAATAAATGATGGATTAAAAGACCCTTGAGTGTTCTTTCAGAATTCAGTTACTTATTCGTCCATTCAACAATTATTTATTGAACATCAGCTTATATGTTATTATAACATATAACACAGCTTTTTATTCAGTGTTTAGTTGAAACTTCTTAGATGGCAATAAAGCAATGAACAAAGAGACAAAAATTTAGGCTGTTATAAAGCTTAAAATCCAGAAGTGAAAGACAAAATAAAAGTAAATAAATTCTCCAGTGTACTGAAAATTAATAAGAATTATAAGAAAAAAAAATAAGCCTGGAAGGGGTTGGGAAGTACTGTGACAAAATAGGGTGGCTAAACCCAAAGTCTTCATCAATAAGGTAATATTTGAGCAAAGACCTGCAAAAGGTGGGTGAGCAAGTTGTATGGATATCTGGGAGAATGATTTAGTTGATCTATTGACTCTGCTGAATCTGATATAGAGGCAAAACTCAAACCTGCAACATCCACATCATGCACACATCCTTGGGAACATCTACTCTTTTCAAAATCAATAAATAAATTCAAGGTCCATTTTTTAATTCAAGGTCAAATCTACAAAATTCTGAGCCAATGGATCCCAAAGTGCTTGCTTCCTTATAATCCATTCTCCATTTTAGCAATTTTGATGAGTGGCTGCTCCCTGTAATTCTGTTTATTCCTATTTTTTTTTTCTTTCAGTCTCCTATTTGCAACTGCTATGGGGAATACTGGGGCAAATAACAGATTAGGGTAATTTGCTTTAATTACTGTTCATTTTAGTCACTTTTGAAAAAAAAAAGGAAGTATAATGTAACAAAATCCAATCAGGGTCAATGTTTTATGATTTTTATTTCTCTCACTTTCTCCTATCCTTCTTTCACTTCCTCCCTCCCTCCTTCCCTTCGTACCTTCTCCCCCACCTCCTCCCTCTCTTCTTTATTTCCTCTCTCTTGCTTCATTTAACGGATTCTTCAATTCCTACACCAAGTCCCTATTTCTAGGTCACATATCCTGGCCTGATAACCATACCAGTCCATTGTAGAATTCTCACGTCTAAAGCTTATTTCACATTCACATCAGCAGTGGGTATGACTATTATGGGTTGGGGACAGGGCGCACACATACACAATTCTGCTACTAGAATTTGTCTAGAAGTTACTGAGAGTCTAATGAGCATGTATTTCCCAAACTAAGTCACATCCATCTCTCTTAAAACCTTAGACACATCCATCTAACTTAGAATTTAAAATCTGGAGACCACTAAGTACATATTGTAGCCATTATAATGTGTAGATCCTTTATAAAGGAAGCATTTTAGATGTTAAAAGGATTGTAATTAATTATTAATAATCCCAGTGAGCCTGGTATTATCCTAATACTCACCTATCATTTTGCTCCAAGATTTGGTCTTTCAGTATAGTTCTGGAGTTGATTACACTGACTCGCTTTAAAGCATGAGCTGGAGAGGAAGATGGTGAGTGCTTTTATATACATATAAGCAAACAATGCATAAAATAGAGAGCTATGATGAAAGATTATACCAGTTGGAGAAATTTTTGTGTTCTGGATCCACAGGTATACAGAGAGCCCTTTCATTTTTCCCATTATTTCCCCTTCACCTGAAGTATCTTCTAACATCTTCTAAAACTAAGATTTCATAATGAAAAAGCCTACACAAATTATTTTTTTTGGACATTAGAGAGGAGTGCTAACTTGTTTTGGACTTCCACAGAACGGCTAGGTATCTGCCCAAGAGGAACATGACTCTAGTCTTTAAAAGAAAAATGCATTTTAATGAAGCCTTATAGACAATTTGATTATTATGAAGATTACTAATGAAACACAATGGTAAATTCCCCAAATCTCTGTCACGTTCTTTCTAATGTCACTAATACTAATAATAGCTTCCTATATGGCAGGCATTTTTCTAAATTATATATATATATATATAAAATTCTTAATTCTCAAGAGGATTCCTATGAGGAAGATACTATAATTATCCCTTTATTCTAGGGATGAAAAGACTGAGGCATAGAGCAGTTAAGCAGGTCACACAAAACAAGTCTCACATCTAGAGCTACAAGATTGAGGTTCAAGTTACTACTTGTGAATTTGACGGGAAACATCTCAGAGCTTGGCTGAGTTTTGTCTTTTGTAACAGTATAACACTTAAACTCCTTGGATTTCAGACTTCTCATCTTTAAAAGAAAGGAACTGGACCTGGGAATTTCTACAATCTCTTCTATGAATTCTATGTTTTCTTACTTCTAGAAGTAAACATCTTAATAGCCCTTAATGGAAAAATCTGACTTACATCAACCATCTCTATGAAACATGGTATTCCATGTCTCACAGAATGAAAATTTGATCTGGAGATGTTTCAGCCCCCTCCTGCCTAAGGACCGTTTTCATTTTTATAGTTTATAATAATAATTTTAAAATTTATATATTTGCAATTTATAGAGGTCTTTCACATACATTACATAATTTGAATACCAAATGAGCTTATAAGATAAAGAGAATAGTTAAGCTTATCCATATTTTGCAAAGGAAAAATAAAACTCAGGTAGGATAGGTGACTTGCTGAAACCAGCAGTTATCAAAGAGACAGAGAGGAAGGGAAAGAGACAGAGACAGAGCAAACAAGAGTGAGCTGAGCCACACACCCCTTCCTGTCTCTTCACACCAAGTCAGCGTACTTGTTCCTACACATTTGATATAATGTTTAAGAGTTTGGCTGGCCTCGCATGAAACAGATGTAGTATCAGATTCAAATTCTGCCACTTACAATCTGTCTTAACTTGTGCAAGATACCTAATCTTTGTAAAATCATGACCATGCGGTCTCAGGAGGTTTCGGGGAGGATTAAGTAAAGGTAAAAGTTGTGAATATATTGACTTACTACCCATGACATCCTCCTAGCTATCACCAGGATTATTAGTGTGGGTAAGAAGTAGCCTAGACTAAACCTACAAATATGTAAATTTATCAGTAGTCTTCATATCTTTCTTCATTGATCTTTCTTCTCACCTCTGACTGATTCTCTAATATAAAATCCCCTTAAGGTGAGATTTGTAGATTTTTCAGAGCTGGATGGAGTCTCCAAGATCTGATGTATCCAAACTCAAACTATACTATAAAAACTACTTTTTCTAGGTTATCTGTTATTAACCTTAATAGTGAAGGTGAGGATGGTAGGAAAAGAAGAAAAAGTGGCTAAGTCATAAGTAGTTTTGGAGGCAAGGGAATGATACAAATGTGCATTGTTCAATTCCACATCAGCCACTAGGAAAAAAAAGACTTAGTTCAGTCCTATTTTTCATAAATGGGAAGAACCAGAGGTGTTGAGTCAACTCTCTGAAGACTCACATAGTTATTCAGAGTCAGAACTAGAGCCTGGGGCAGCCTAAAATTGGCCCAGGACTTTTACTCCCACGCTGGTGTCACATAAGTTAACATGAATTTTAAAATGGAAGGATTGTATACCTTTTGAAAAAATTCTTGAACAGACTCAAGATCAGAGAAGGTAAGTTAAAACATAAATGACAGGTCACAGGGTGTTTTAGTACCGGGGATCACACCTCTCAAATGCCACTCCTTGTCTAGGTAATTCTTTGCCCCTAAATCCCAATAAAAATGCTCTCAATGCTCTCAGATATAATGTGAGTTTTCCCTACTACTTCTACAAATAAGAAAAAGAAATGCCCCACAGGGACAGGCCTGCACCTCACATTGGTGGGTACCAGGGCAAGAATATAAATGAAGGCCCACACACCATATTCCTAATTATTTAACAGTAACGGATGGAACCAACCAATGTACCATAAATAAGTTCTATTGCTTATCCCAACCAATACACCTTCCCAACCACCCGAAAGCTGAGGTCCACGTGAGAGTGTTTGAAATCCTAAGAGCTCCTTGGAAACCTAACAGTCCTAGGTGAGGTAGTCCCAGTAAAGGCCCTTGTCCCCTTCTCTCCCACCCCAACCCCATCCTGCTCCATGTCTGTGGACACCTCAGCCCATATGTCCAGGCTTTGTTCACCCTAACCTATCTCTCCAAGAAAGAAAAAATTCCTCAGGCCAAAGAGTGGCAAATGCCAGTAGATTAGCCTGCCTTTGGGAGGAAAGGATTGAGGAGCGAGTTTATGTTATTTGGGCAGAGAATTCTGGAACCCCCAAATACCTGGAATACTCAAAAAGTAGAAGATTGGAAGGAGACCCCTGATGGGCACAATCCTTGGGCTCTTGACTAGAGAGGCAGCTAAGAAAGGCCAGAATAAGGTAGAGTATAGTACTAGGTCATGTTGGTCCAGATCTAAGGGCAGCACTGTAAGAACTTGACACTGGGGGCGCCTGGGTGGCTCAGTCAGTTAAGCATCTGACTCTTGATTTCGGCTCAGGTCAGGATCGGAGAGTTGTTGAGATGGAGCCCCGCGTAGGGCTCTGGGCTCCGGGCTCCGGGCTCAGCACAGAGTCTACTTGTCCCTCTGCTCCTCCCCCGACTCGTGCTCACGTGCACTCTCTCTCTCAAATAAATAAATAAATAAATAAATAAATAATTAAGAACTTGACACTGAAAGTAACCTGGTTTGAAACTAATATTTAGTGGGGTGGTTTATATCATCAAAATCTACTTTTGCCTTGCTCTGTGTGGCCCCTAAGGGAATTACACGATACATGACTGACCTTTTACAAATATCTATCTAACATCTAGTATCATCATGTGTAATTTTATGGTGGCCTTTAAAAAGCCTTTACATTTTTTTATTCAGCATCCAAAAAAAATCAAAATCCCAGAAATATCCTTTTTCAAAAATGTATTATATTTTTAGTACAAAAATTATCTCTACTCATCACCTTCCTGAATTTTGATAGAGAAGACACAATATTGAAGTCATTAGGGGAAAAAAAAGTTCAATTTGCATTTTTCTAACTCTGGCATATTTCTGACAGTGAGGTAGTAACATCTATTAATGTCAGGCCAACTTCAAGAATAATACTGCTTTCCATTTGTTACCAGAGAGGATTCATGTACATAAGAAGTTATACAGAAATAAAAGAGAAGGCATGATATTTGTTTCCAAAACTGGGGTTTTAAACAAGAGCAAATTCCACAACTTTCAAAAGATACACTGTTTATATCTTATGGTAAATTAAATATTGACCATAAAACTTATGCATTGCCTGCTTTTCGAGCTATATTTTCCAAAGTAATACAACTTATATTTCATGTGGCCTTTAAAATAAATGGCCACATGAAAAATACACTGGCTCATAGCATTCCAAATCATCCCATTAACTCCTGAGGAGACACGCTTCTGGCAGATTCACCTGTTTAACAAACAGCTACTGAGGACCAGTAATGTGCCTAGCATGAAGCTACCTAAGTGCTGGGAAGAGAGAAAAATGACAGACCACACTTTCATCCTAGGAGACACTCACAGTCACCTCTTTCCTATACATACAGTAAGCATAAATTATTACTTAGCTTGGCCAAGAAGACAAGAGATCATTTTCAAAATTGTTAGCCATTAAGAGAAGAGAAGGTGCTTCTTTTATTAAGAATGACCATAGCTGGGATGCCTGGGTGGCTTAGTCGGTTGAGCGTCTGCCTTTGGCTCAGGTCATGATCCCAGGGTCCTGGGATCGAGTCCCACATCGGGATCCCTGCTTAGTAGGGAGCCTGCTTCTCCCTCTGCCTGCAGCTCCCCCTGCTCGTGCTCTCTCTCAAATAAATGAATAAAATCTTAAAAAAAAAATGACCATAGCCATCTGATGATGCATCAGATATTTCTGAATGCATCTACAAATAGAATATTTGAATTTGAGAAAGGAATAAAGACAAGAAAGACAAAAAATAGTAGTATATAACTAAAGTGTATTAGCTTAGGTCCAAAAAAAGAAACACATCAACAAAATCGCTTTGATTTCACAACATTCAAATAATAAATTGCACCGATGCTGTTATAAACTGGTTTCATATTTTTATGACTTTTATAACTAGGTACAGTGTAAAGTGATTAGTGGATACAAGTTCATATAGGAAATACTGAGATATAGCTCTATATTTCCTCTGTTATCCTGAAATTATGAAGTAGTCAACTGATTTTATAGTCATTTCCCAGTGGTATTCTGGGAAGTTATAGGACAAGTATCATAGCGGTCTACCTGAGAAAGCATCTATAGATGGAAAAAGAGATGATGCACATTACACTTTCTTTCTTTTTTTTAATTTTATTTATTTATTTGACAGACAGAGAGAGCAAGAGAGCATAAACAGGGGGAGCAGCAGACTCCCTGCTGAGCAGGGAGCCCGATGCAATGTGGGGCTCCATTCCAGGACCCTGGGATCATGACCTGAGCCAAAGGCAGACGCTTAACCATCTGAGCCACCCAGGCACCCCTACACTTTCAAAGATGGGAAATAACTGACCTCTAGAATATTAAGCTAATACTCAACTTCAAACATCCCTGTGTCTTAATTAGGTAAGGATCAAACCACTTCATTTACGTAAACATGTATAATCTTAATTTAAAATGGTAGGAGTATACTAACAAAAATCAGTGAGTAAACTCAACTGTTGTCTCATAAAAGTCAGACAAATATCATTCCCCTTTGTCTTTCCTCAGATTCCTTTTCTGTTTGTTCGTTTCTCCTCCTCAGCATGCAACAATATGTTTAAAATATTTATTACTTACTTGACATGGATTTATGCTCCCTGTTCTTAATTTTAAAGAAAGTAGAATGTTTAGACCCATTCTATTCTAGACCCGCAGTAGAGCTTATAAATCAACTAATCTTTTATTTCAGAGATGAACAAACAGATCGTGGGGCATAACATTTTGCTTAAAAAATCATAAATGAGGGTAATTTTTAGCTGCTGTGTCCCAACGTTTGTTTCTTTTCTAGAGAAAGGAAGGTGCCCAGCTCCTGACTTAAGCAGGATGAATGAAGAAAAATGCATTGTAAGAAATCACACAATTAATGGACTTTCGGAATGGCTAGGCACACGGCATTGTAGGCTTATTTTTCATCGTGTCTCACCTTTTTCTCGTTCACTGAAGGCCTGAAGCAAATTTGTGAGGTTTCTGGTTTTCGACAGCAGCTCCTGGTATGTTCCCATGTGTGCAACTCTGCCACTCTCCATGACAACAATCAGATCCATCTGTGGCAGAAGTGCGAGGTTATGTGTCACTAAAATACGAGTCTGAAAAACAGTATTTTATTCCTTGGGTTACAAAAAAAAAAAAAGGTAAAAATAATCTATTTTAAAGAAAGCTGCAGTTTGGTTTTTTTTTTTTTTTTACTATTTCAGAGTGTAATCGTTAGTAGGTACCAGTATAAGGCAGCATATATGTATTTCACAATGAATGATTATATGCTGTTAGACAAAAACCAGACAAACAAACAAAGATTGCAAGTGTTTTAACCCTCTGGTTCAGGTAGTCTTCATTCATTAAAAATGAATCAATTTCATAACAAATTTAAAAATTTCATATCTGTCATTCATGCTTACTTTTTAAAGGTCCTATAGCATTACAACAAAGTGATTCCAGTCATAATTCATAGTATTTATTTTTTAAGTCTTTCCATATTATTGTACACATACACATAGGATTGAACCAGAGGTTTTTATCTTGGGCTCATTTTAATAAGTAAAGACATTTATCTATTATTTACTTAGATATATACTTTAACATTTCATGTATTTATTCAATGTTTTCCAGAGTGCCTTATATTAACAAGTCTATAAATGCATATTATGAAGGAATGAGTATGGCCTTGTGGTCAGACAGACTTTTTAAAATCTCTGCTGTTCTTTTTTTTTTTTTTAATTAAAATACGTTTGCATACGATGTTACATTAGTTTCAGGGGTACAACATAGTGGTTCAACAATTCTACATGTTATTAAAACCTCTGCTGTTCTTAAGCTAAGCTACCTGTATCAAATCATTTTGAGTCCCAAGTTCCCTCATAGGTAAAACAGGAATAATAATACCTATTCAGAGACTTGCTATAAGAACTAAATTAACTAATTTAGTGTCAGACATGGTATGCACTTGGTAAATATTAATTCCTTTCTTCTTGGCCCTTTCACAAGAGAGCTGAATTGTTACTGCTATGTTAATAATACCATAGTTTTAAGCAATAAATAATCAGTAAAATAATACTTTTTTATGCAAGTGTATGTATGAAAATACCACTTAAAAAAAATCAAGTAAACTAAAACCAATTCATTCTGACATACAAATCCCCTTAGAGTATGGTATCAGTCTATAAGGTAACAATCACATAAATTATTGTCAGAGTAAACTTGTAAAAAAAAACTTTAAAAAATATTCATTAAAGTTTATCTGTAAAAAGGTCAGTATGATATCCCCTTTTTCATATGAATTATCACTACTTTACTTCAACAAATGAACAAAATGTTGGAATTTTAGGCACAATGCTATACAGATTATCATCTTCCCTTTTCCCCCCAAAAGCATAAGTGACACTATGGCTACCTTGTTTTTCAAAATACCCGAGGACCCAATCACTTTTTCAAAAAGTTGCTTTCCAACATGGATATCAACTGCAGCAAAGGGATCATCCAGGAGGTAGATGTCAGCCCCACTATACACAGCTCTGGCCAGACTTACACGGTGCTTCTGGCCCCCACTTATATTCACACCCTGCAGATGGAGCAGGAGGAAAAAACCAAGACCATAAATGTGTAAATCTCAAAGCACGTATAGTGACATCCAATTTCTCTTCTGCAGCATGGATAGAAAACTCAAGATTAACCCTCAAACCCTTCTTTATTACAAAATCCAAAGGCCTACCCCCACCCCCTATTTCGAAGTGCTACTAACTTGTGCAAATTAACAGATATATCTACTTTTTCTTAACTGCTTGCTCTCAAAAGTAGATACTAAAAATTAAGGAGAAAATTTCCAATCCCCTAACTCTGAAAAGTCATGCCTCTGATATATTAAATAAGACTTTTGGCTGCCAACCATATACCAACACCAGTGATCATTTTTAAATTGACACATAGAAAATTGAGAATAATAGCTAAATTACCAAAGCAGTAATCATCATGTCCTATTTTATTCTGTAGAAAGATTAGTACAAGTCTTGTTGGCAAAAGTACAACTCTAAGAAGCAAGAATAAGGAATATACATCATTCCGTGTGAGAATTAAAGTCGACATGTACAGCCACATCTACAGAATTATGGGGCCAGGCCCAATTTACTTTATTTATTTTATATTTAGTGTTTACAGATCTGGCTTAAAAGCCCTCCTTGCAGCACAGAACTTAGCCAGTTACCTCTAATTATAAAATGCCATTGCTTTTTTGCTTTTCTCATCCTCCGCCTACTCAAAAAATACCTCCTTTGTATAACCATATTCTGGGTGCTACGCTAACACTTGGGATTCAGAGATAAATGAAACTGAGCCTCTATCATGAGAAGGTCACAGTTTAGCAGGGGAGACAGGCATGAAAAAAATATATAAAGTAATATGATACGTGTGTGTGTGTGTATGTGTGTGTGTGTGTGCTTGTGTGTGTGTGATTATAACAGCCCCCAACTCATGGGTGTGTCATGAGCATTTAATAAGATGAATGTAAAATATTTACAACAAATCCAACACCCAAGTACAGATGCAATCAACCTCACTATCATCACCCAATCACTCCTCTCTCCAGTGCATCCTCTGCCTTGTCATTGCATATCCTGTGATTATGAAATCACCTTGTTTAAACACCTGTGATGCCCACGTCTCATCTGCCATCACCCATGAGCAACAGCGAGTTCCTTAGTATAATACTTATGTTCTCGTATTAACTCATCTTTCAATCACTCTCCCAATGCTTCCTGCCAACCAGACTAGCAGAGGCTGGTCACTCTGCTAGGGAGCCCATATCTTCCCTTTTCAATTCAAAAGCTATTCACTCTAGGAAGTCCCCTTTGAAAGCAATCCTCCACCCAGTATTCCAAGTAAACTGATTCCGTCCCCCCATTCCTGTCCTGATGGTGCTCCATTTGCTCATCCCATTGCCAGAAATGGCTATATCCACATCAGTCTCCCTCACAAGACTATGAGCTAAATTCATCCTTGCATTCCCAGCACATAGACTGTCTGATGATTAATATTAATAAAGGACAACTGATAATTTCATTGGCAGAGATTCACTAGACTGCAAATCTCTTGAAGGCAGGGTGATAGCTCTCTTGCTCACCACTGTGTACCCCACAGCAGAATAAAGGCATATAATAATACATTGAGAAATATTTGTGGTCAATTGAACAATGCCAAAGGAAAAGATAAAGGAAAGTGAGGAAAATTCTACCTTTGTTATCTTGCTTGCCTCCTAAACAGCTGTAAACAGATTGCCTTTTGGAATATTCAATTACATGTTTATTTTAAAGTATATCATCAGATTGGGAGACACTAATAAAAAGTAAAAGTTATAAACAGCAATAACATTTATGCCTATATTAAATATATACTTCATATTTTGAAAATTTTTCTTCTTTAGATTATTTTTAGTTACATATTATCAACTATTTCATGTTATTAGAGATTGGCTTTATTGGCATAATATTCAATATGTACTAACAAGTTTGAAGAAGTCACATTTCTGCAAAATTTTAGCTATGGGGCCATTTTGCCTACAGACAGTGAAGACACCAGAAAAAAACCAGAGAGGTGGGGAAAAAAATTAAATCTATTTAATAACTTGAGAAAATACATCTGCAAAGTAACAGACTATGAGTGAAGCCAACATAAATCTATGTAAGAGGTAAATTTTGCCTCATCCTAGAGTTTTTTTTTTAATATGCCCACTTTCTATGATTTTGTTCTCTATTTTATTTATCAATTTATATAAGAGGACTATTAAACAACAGGGGGCCAGGGGTAAAAATGCCTAACAATGCTATGCTCTCTTTTCAGAAATTCGAAGCACTTGGCAAGGATTATTTACTCATCTTCACAGCACACGTGAATCACGGGCAGAGGCTGCTTTTGCATTCATGTTTAATTAATGGAGATTTTAGTCACGGGTCGGAGATAATCTCTCGGGGTTCATGCTTTGGCTCACGCTATCTTGTTTTGTTTTGTTTTAACTCCAAAACACTGGGCCGCGTAATGACTATTCATTAATGCAATGAAAATAAAATAGAACAAAGACTATGCGAAACAAGATCCTCTTAAGCAAGAATGAGCAAACACGGAGAAGACACATTAATGACAGCATCGTCCCTGAGCCTTTTTAGAACCTGGCCTCGGTGCCACCGCTGGAGACTGGTGCTCTGTTGCTACTGTCCTAGGCTTGACTTTGTGCACAAGAGACACAGGGAAAAAAAAAAAACAACAAAACAAATTATCATTCACTCGTTAGATAGTGAGCCAGCAATGAAAACAAAGTGCTGATGATCCAGTTGGTGGGCTTTCATTCCCCCACGTAGATCCTAACGACAGAATTTCCTGCTGATTTTAAAACTGTTTTCCAAATAGTCAATTACAGATAATTATTTGTCCTTAATATTGCCATCTCCTTCATAGGAATTCTGCAATGATTTTTAAAAATTATGGTTGTGTATGGCTCTCTAGGACCTCAGGAAAAAGACTATAAATATTTTATTAGCACGGCTGAATGGAGTTTTATTCCTGCATATGATAAATTATATTTTCCTTACTCTTTCTCCAATCTCAGTTTGATCTCCATTTGGTAACTGCTCCAAATCAGGAAGGAGGGCACAGGCTTCCAATACTCGCTCATAAAACTGCTTCTGCATGATGGAGCCAAAGAGAATGTTTTCTTGTAAAATGCAATTCTGAATCCAGGCCTGCTGGGCAACATAAGCCACAGAACCCTAAAAAGGGAAGAAATAAAAGACATGCTCTTAACAAGGGAAAAGAAAAAGTTGCATATACTACATTAAAGGAACATATTCAGTCCACAGTTTTGCTTTAACTTTAAACTGAATTTTTAAAAAACTAGGTTATTTCTTAACTGTAACTATAGCCTATTTACATTTTAATTTTATACATGGAGTTACTTTGTACTTCTTATTTGCTTTCCCTGTAGTTTCTATCAAAGTTATCTGTCTCTGGTGGAGTTTTCTGGAAGAAGAGGCTGATTGTATTAGCCAGCTCCAGTTGCCGTTAACAAGATACCACAGACTGGATTGCTTAGACAACAGAAATTTCTTTTCTCACAATTCTGGAGGCTAGAAGTGTGACAAGTTGTCTGCAGGGTTGATGTCTTCTAAGGCCTATCTCCTTAGCTTGTGGATGACTGCCTTTTCTTGAGTCTTCACATGGCCTTACCTCTCTGTGTGGGTATGTGTGTCTTAATTTCTTCTTCTCTTAAGAACACCAGTCATATTGGATTAAGGCCCACCCTATTATATCTTAATTACCTCTTTAAAGACTTTATCTCCAAATACAGTCACATTCTTGGGATTAGGACTTTAACATATGAATTTTGGGGGAACACACAGTTTAGTGCATAACAATGAGCCTGGAGTGCAAGTTGTTTATTTGGAATCAATTCTTGTGGAAGGAAAGTAGGTAGGAGGATTGGGTGGATGGAGAAGTCACACCGTGATCCAGATCCAACAAAGCTTTGACCAACCCTCTAGAGAGATATAGAGTATTACCCATCAGAGTTGTTCCGTGTTAGGCTAAATTGGCCTGGCTTTCAGTTGTGAGGCCTCAGCCAGGCCATTGTCAGCAGGCCAACCCTGAAGGAGCTAACTTGCTGTATGTACTCCCAGGGCTGGGAGGCAAGCCCTTGCTAGACCTAGGGTATCTGGGTGGCACATCTATATCTTCCACACACTCACTACTCCTATGCTTACTTTTTGATGATTTTATGACTCAAAATGATTCCTGAATATATGACAGTTTACTGTATAATAAATCCTTTTAACTAACCCTTCTTTTCTTAGAAAGGACCCACAAAATTTAAACTAGAGACTTACCTTTCAATCTGCCCCATGGACTCTATCCATACACTGATTTTAGAGAATTTATTTTGACTACACAATACAAGACACTTAAAGTACTTTTTGCCCTACTAACCTACGGATATGTGTGTAACTATTAGCCTTTTGATTTCTCCAGGTACTTTATAAATCAAAGATTAACTTTTAATTCTTCTTTGTTGAGCACGTAAGACATGGAGTGGCTTTCGATCCCAAACAATGTAATTCTGATCTGACTTGATCTTGAACACAAAAGTAATTGCTCTTGAATTGCCTTACCCTGAATAACCTTTGACTAAAATAATATTAAATCAATTCTCAAGTGATAGAGATTTTGAACACTTATATACTTAGCAAGATAAGGGGAACAGAGGAAGAACACCGAAAAAAAGACTGAAGAACAGGAACAATGGTGCAAAATATAAAACAGAAACTAAATACTATACTGAGAGCTATAGACTTGATGTGTTGGTGTGACTGGAGCTGAAGAAGAGTTGATCCATTTTCACAGAGGTAATAAATTCTTCCTTTAATTTTTAGAATAATTATTATTTCAATTTCATATACAAATGAAAATGTGTTTTTATTTCATTTTATTCTTAATAATGAAACCATAACAGAAGTTTTGCTAACTCAAAAACTGTCTTCCAAATCTCTAAGGTTCCATTAAAGAACACTGGATACTGAAAAGTTTGCATGAATGGTGCCTGGTGTGAACCTTTGATATTGAGAACAAGGAGACTGAAGGTTGAATGTTGTGATATGATATGTCTCAAAAAAGTGCTCATAGGAAACCTTGAGGAACAGAAAGATAAAACATAAAAGCACCTTGTAGGGGCGCCTGGGTGGCTCAGTTGGTTAAGCGACTGCCTTCGGCTCAGGTCATGATCCTGGAGTCCCGGGATCGAGTCCCGCATTGGGCTCCCTGCTCAGCGGGGAGTCTGCTTCTCCCTCTGACCCTCTTCCCTCTCGTGCTCTCTATCTCTCATTCTCTCTCTCTCTCAAATAAATAAATAAAATCTTTAAAAAAAAAAAAGCACCTTGTAAACACTAAGTGTTAAGTTCGTTATTATTATTATTATTAAATTAGAGATGATAAGAATGACAGTTATAAATTCAGGATTAAAAATGTTTTGAGGAGTTCCTGGGTGGCTCAATCGGTTAAGCGTCTGACTTTTGGTTTCAGCTTGGGTCATGATCTCCTGGTTGTGAGATTGAGCCCCAAGACGGCCTCTGCACTGGGTGTGGAACCTGCTTAAGATTCTCAAGATTCTCTCTCTCCCTCTCCCTCTGCCTCTCCCCTGCCCTTCTCTCCCTCTCTTAAAAAAAAAAAAAAAGTTTTGGGAAATAATTTATCCCCATATCCTCATATCCTGCCATTGGTCCAGACCAAAGAACTTCCTGAAGGACAAAACTGTCAATTTTATTGATAGATAATATCTTGTCTCTTCCACAACTCTCGCTTAATATAAACAAAGGTTGTCCTCTCTGTCTTGTGATTAGTAACAGCATTGTTATAATTTCTTGCATCACCATGAACGTTTTCTTAATTTCAAACCTTCAAAGGATCAGAAATAATCTTTAAATCTTACCATGAGTACTTCAACAATCATAATAAAGATAACAATAACCATAAAAATTCACAGGGAGCTAGCTGACTCTGTGCCAAGAACCAGGCTAGGTCTTTGCACATTAATGCATTAGATGAAATCCAGAATTGATATTGTTTTTATCTTGATCAATTCCTAAATATTTTTTTAAGATCAAGTAAAAATCTGATAATTTTTCTAACTCTCCAGAGTTTGTTGTTTTTTATACTTTGATTCATTTTTTTATCTGATTTAAACACTTGTCATAATTGATTTTGTATCTCCCTCACTAGACAATAAACAGTAAAAAGGGTATATCATATTCATGCCTGTTTCCCTAGTACTAAGTGCCAGGCACATAGTATGTGTGCAATAATTGCTCGGTACAAATAGCTGAAGACACTAAATAAATGAAAATAAAGTCAATATGAGAATCATATTTTTATTTATTTTATTTTTTTAAGATTTTGTTTATTTATTTATTTTTAAGATTTTACTTATTTATTCATGAGAGACAGAGAGACAGAGAGAGAGGCAGAGGGAGAAGCAGGCTCCCCGCTGAGCAGGGAGCCCGATGCGGGACTCAATCCCAGGACCCTGGGATCATGACCTGAGCCAAAGGCAGATGCTTAACCATCTGAGCCACCCAGGCGCCCGAGAATCATATTATTAAAGGATACTCACTGGCCTAAGATAAGTTACAGTCATCTTCAACTATAGACAAATGACTCACTACAATCATTATGAAGAACATAAGGGTACAAAGACAGTATACTTAAGGTTTAAAGTAGTGGTATTCATTAAGTATAATTTTATCAGAAAAAGTCCCAGATACCATAGTTGATCCTAAAATAAATAATAATAATAATACTGAAAGAGAAAAGAAAAAATAAAGGGATAATCATTAGAGGACTGGAATCAGAAAAGACATAAGGATATGAGGAAATCCATATTATGAAGAAAAATGAAAGAGTTGGAGTTGATTCTTCCTAGAGAGAAAAACTGTGAAGTAACTGGTCTCACATCCATAGAACTTCTCCATCTTGTCAGAAATGAGAAGGAAGAATTAGGTTAGTATTTTACCTAAGAGTTAGTTAAATCTAAAACTCATTAGTCTAGTGTTTCAAAAAAATAACAGTTGATTAACAACCTGTTGAATTCTTATTCCTATCGACTTTTAAGAATAGAACAAAAGGTTTGGAGTAGTCCTCTCCATAGTCCAAGGGCTGAAACTTAAAAGTATTTAAAAATAATATTATTTAGATGAACGATGAGAGACTATGGACTCTGAGAAACAAACTGAGGGTTCTAGAGGGGAGGGGTGTGGGGGGATGGGTTAGCCTGGTGATGGGTATTAAGGAGGGCACGTTCTGCATGGAGCACTGGGTGTTATGCACAAACAATGAATCATGGAACACTACATCAAAAACTAATGATGTAATGTATGGTGACTAACATAACATAATAAAATAAAAAATAATAATATTATTATTTTTCTGATTTTTTTTTTCTGGGTCAAAGACCCTACCCCTGAGCAACTACAAGACTTCTTGGAAATGTGGCTGTAATTACTTAGGTAACTTTGCAATGAATGATAATTAGAAACCAAATCAAATTAAAATATAAATTGTGTTAGTTTCTCTATAATTGGTTGCAATTCAGTTAATATCATCAAACAATTACCATAAGCATTCATAAATGATTCGCTAAAGTATTTGGAGGACAGAATGCTATTACTAATCCATCCATAGCTAATCAATTTTTGTGGAAATTGAAATGTTTGCTACAAACTAGAAATGCCCATTAAATACTTGCATCTTCAATTTGATTTGATAAATTCTTATTGGCGCTAACCATGTGTTGGCCATAGCCTATTACACTAGGAGATGTGGACTGAATGTACTGTTGGCTTTACCTTTCTTTGAACAACTCCTGTAAGTTTCTCCATTTCCCCCAGAATGGCAGAAAGCACAGATGATTTTCCAGATCCAACTTGCCCCACAACAGCCACTAAAGCTCCTTCTGGAATCTTTATGTTCAAGCTGCATGACAAGAAAAGGAGAGAGATGATATAGGGAGTTCTTGTTACATTTTTAATGTTTATTCCCAGATAAGTTAGAGTGCTGAGCATTGTCCTTGAAATTGCTGCTATTCCTATGATATTAAATTATTCTATGAATACCCAACCTTCCAAAATGCAAACAATAAATGCTGCAGAGGAAACAGAGGAAATGAATAGAAAACAAGAGAGTAAAAAAAAAAAAAAAAAAAAAATCCATAAAAACAGAAGGTATTATGAGAGGTTAAAAAAGAAAAGTCTTGTAAATTTCAATATATTCATCTTTTCCTTTAAAAATGCTAAGAAATAAAAATATGGAACACTTTAGAATTCAATGCTAAAAAAAATTTTTTGTTTTTCATTTTTCTCAAACCATGACTTACTTTTTTAGTACTGGAATCCCTGTTTTACCCCAAGAGAAGGAAGCATTTGTAAAACCAACGGCATGATCTGAGAAGAAAAATAAATACATTTGAGAGCCAATTATCTTCAGCCCGGAAGTCAAATAAATATTGAGTGCAGAGGAAATGCTGACCTCCTATGTAGTTTGTTTCAATATTTTGAGGATGAAGCTCCTCGGTGTTGAGAAAATCTTCCAAACGATTCAATGATATTCTTGTCTATCAAAATAAACACAGATAGAATTTATTTGGGGGTCAAGTAGAACTTCAACTAAAAAGACTTACAGCACGATTAAAAATTTGTGATGCAAACTGAAGATACGGATTAAATATTCAGCAAGCATAGTTTGAATTGTTCTAATGTTTATAAATAATTTCATTCCTAAAAAGAAAGAACGGCTTCAAGAATCAAAGATCAAAACAGATGTCATTTATGCAGGAAGGCATGAGAAAAAGAAACAAAAATTCCTTCTTAACACTCTAGGAAAACCATAATAACTAATTAATAATTATAGAAAGATTAGTTTTTAAAAACAACATCAGAACTGTTGAATGAATTTGGCTTCTGAATATTAAACAATAGCTTTGGCAATAATAACACTGAGTTTCAGTAAAATAGCTACAAAATGCTTAGCTACTATTAGGATAAATAAAATCAATTTTGTTTTCCTGAAACTAACTTACATGAAATTTCTAGTGCATTTTTATTCACTCGACGCTAGAAGACATCTATTGTTAGTGGATAAGATGAAACTGGGCCATGGTTTTGTTTACCAAGTGTATCATATTAGTATGCAGGGTTGCTTCTCTCTTTCCTTCTCTTTCTTTCTTTTGATAATTGCTCTCTGTGTTTATTTAGTGAAAGCAGAAGTGTACCACTAGGAGTTGGAGAACACTTTGAGATACCAGACCTTTAGCTAGATTCCAATTTCAAAAGCAAAACAAAACTTATTCTAAGAATGGCATTTTTCTTAAGAGAAGAATGCTATGAAACAACTGTTAAGTCACATCAATGGTACTTCTATGCCCTCTGTTGGTCATTATTAGTAAAATAACAACAACAAAAAAAGGCACGCTATAACAAAAGTGGATTACTTGGTATTTACTATCTAATTCTTTACTGAAATAATATACTATTATTACTATTATAATTTCAATATAATTTAGTATCATCATTACTATTATAGTTACTATGAAGTAACTGTAAATTACTATTTATTCAAATAATATAAAAATTTAAAGGCAAAGTTGTTCTTGGTTCCAATAAGCCAAGCTTCACTTTGTTTATGAACCCAGACCTGAGAAAAAGGATTCAATGGGGGACACCGAGGCAATCCAAACCTGACATTCAAAAAATTTAACAGAGGGCGCCTGGGTGGCTCAGTCGTTAAGCATTTGCCTTTGGCTCAGGTCATGATCCCAGGGTCCTGGGATCGAGTCCCACATCGGGCTCCGTGCTCCGCAGGAAGCCTGCTTCTCCCTCTCCCATTCCCCCTGCTTGTGTTCCTGCTCTCGCTATGTCTCTCTGTCAAATAAATAAATAAAATCTTTAAAAAAAAAAAAAAAA
>NW_027397063.1:20724728-20779474 GCF_003265705.2 Callorhinus ursinus
AGGCTGAACCAAATACCTCATACATGGTTTGTTGACAGACTGAGACTAGCAACGCACTTGTCTCCCTGCTTTATTCACTCAGTGCAGATGAAATGTTGCTGAACCCTGGGAGAACATTCCTTTCCAGTTCCATGGAAAGCACCTCGCTAAAAATTTTTCAATTGAAAACAGAAAATGAGCCTTTTAATGGCATAGCGTCTGACCCCAGCTTTTAAAAAGCTAAATAAAAGAAACTAACACTTAGCAAAGAAAACAAAATCTTGTATTAAAATACTTAAAAGTCATTTTGATAGAAGAAAAGCATAGGCAAAGAAGACATGATTCCTTCCATTCTTTAATGTTTTCTATTACTTATTAATTCAGGGAGAGTAATTTTGAAAGCAGTGTAAAACAACCACAGAAAGAGAAATAAATAATGAAGAAAAGAAAGAAAGAAAATGTGCAAAACCATAGACTCCAGTAGATGAATGATTCTTAGTTTAAACATATTTTGGATGTACCTGGACCACAGCTGAGATTACCATTGGTAAATCAAATAAAGGAAGCCTCAAAATATTAAACAAAGACATAGATGTGAACACTTTGGTGGCTGTTAAAATGTTTCCTTCATCCAATAAGAAATAGATGCCAAATGTCGCCAGGGACACCTGAAAAATAGAGACATGTTCCTTCCTTCAATTACTCAGTGCTAATGACAGGAAGAGTTAAGGTTCCAAAAATTAGGGGAAAAATTTAAAACCTTTTTTATTGTTGTTTACCAAAATTCAGTACTATTCAGTACGATTGCTGAAGAATAGAAAATAAATGTTCAGTTCACTAAGATATACAGATCATACAATTGTGTATCTTAGACCATGGCATCCTTGAGACCATGCGGTCCAGCTCCCTTCTGTAAGACACTGTGTTCTTACTAGAGTTATTACTCCCATTTAAAATGTATGCTAACTGGGATGCCTCAGTGGCTCAGTTGGTTGGGCATCTGCCTTCGGCTCAGGTCATGATCCCGGGGTCCTGGGATCAGGTCCTGCATCAGGCTCCTCGCTCAGCGGGGAGTCTGCTTCTCCCTCTGCCTTCCGCTTGCCCTGCTTGTGCTCTCTCTCTCTCTGACAAATAAATTTAAAAAGTAAAATAAAATAAAATGTATACTAATTGATCTTTTTTCAAAATGGTTTATTATGTAAATTTATTTTCCAATGGTATGTGTATACATTCTGATTCATATGTAATGATTATACTTTCTGTGAGTCATAAAATTAACTGAAGAAAGTATGAATAAATTATGGCTCATAACATTTATATTTACTCCTGTAACTTGCATTTAGAAATGGCAGAAAAGTTCATGTATGCATGAGAATGTACTGAGTATCATGTACCTAGGACTTACCTTAAGCAAATGCTTCTTGGACATTTTTACCAAAGAATTCCAAATGTAAATATTGCTTTTATTTTCATAATCCCCACATATTTGTTTAAATAAAAAATAACAATATTTTAAATTACCAATAAAAGAGACATATGGAATTTCTCCTGACTCTATGACCACCAGGAATGGTAACTTTGATTAAAACTGATGCTTCAGGGGCACCTGGCTGGCTCAGTTGTTAAGTGTCTACCTTCGGGTCAGGTCATGATCCCAGGGTCCTGGGATCGAGCCCCACATTGGACTCCCTGCTCCGCAGGAAGCCCGCTTCTCCCTCTCCCACTCCCCCTTCTTGTGTTCCCTCTTTCGCTATCTCTCTCTGTCAGAAAATAAATAAAATCTTTAAAAAACCAAAAAAACAAAAAACTGATGCTTCAGTTCTATGTGGTTTCGTTATCCTTTTGCTTTCACTCATTGTTTCATACCTCAAGGCAATTTATACTCTAGTTTAAATAGCATGGTGCTCCTAATGTGTACACGGTAATGATGGAGAATGCCCTCAGTTCCTATCAATTTGCCTCCAAATACTAATTCTATAACTCTGAGGATGTTTCCCAAACTAGAATGGACTTCCATTCCCTATTTGTAAAATGAAAAAAGCAAAGGCCTTATTATTGCAAGAATGAAATAAGGCAATCTCTATAACTTATCTGGCATGCAGGAGAAACACTCAATGAATGTTAATTCTCTTCCCAACTCTATATGGTGTGTGTTGGGTCTTGCTTAATTAAAAGGGATTAATCACACAAATCAAGACATTCTAGAGCTGAAATGAACCTCTGAAATGCAGGTTATATTGTTTAAGAATAGACTAGCACATGTTTGTTCTGTGAGAAATTTACAAAGAAGTAAAATTTTATTATGTGTAAAAAATACAGACCAATGAGAATGCACATATTTTCCCCTTCTTTAAAACTTCCATTCCCTAATCTACATAAGTCAATGACTGCATTTCTTGAAAATTTTATTTCAGATATAGATTTCACTTTGGACACTGCAATTCCAAGTAATTTGGAGGTGAATCTGCAAATCAAATTTGAAAATCAAAACAGGAAATATTATATGCACTCACCAAGAATGGAATGCAAGTTAATGTCAGCATAGAAAATACAGCAAGATACCCAGCTGATTTTTGAACCTCCAATTCCTGCTCTCGAATTTCAATAATCTTCTTTTTATAGGAGGGTTCCCATGTATAAAGTTTGAGGATCTGTAAAGGAATCAGACAATAACTATTTGATAATCATAATCAAAGAAAAAATAAAAACATGCATACATGCAAATATACACAGCATACCCCCACACACAATTGTGAAAGTTAAAAAAAAATATGGTGAACTCATAAAGTGCTCCTATTTTCAGCTGAGTCAAAATGTTTCCTTGAATTGTGGGCTTTTTTTTTTGCGGGGGGTGGGGTAGGTGGCTGGGAGAGGAAGATCACCATCTCTCTCGAGCCTTATGTCCTTCTTACCCACCAATAGCTTATTCTTGAGTCAGACTTTGGCAACATCCCAGCTCTTGGCATGAACTCCATAGCAGTTTCTGTTTAGCTTAATCTTGGTACTTTTCCTGCTGGTCCAACTCTCACTTCAATCCACTCCCCATTTCTTAATAGCTATGCCCCTCTCCCTGGACTCCCAATTTCTTGGAAACTGATGGCATGGGACTAGAAGCCATTTTCGGAAAGGTGACTGGTGTTTTTGAGATTGTAAATTGGGATATATATATATATTCACACACATCCTCTTGGTTCGGTTTCTCTGGAGAACCCTAAAAAATCTCCCACTGGTTCTGTGAACTTACACATGACCCGTAATTGCACACTTTGTTTCCTTGTTCGCATAATGAGAATGAGAAATTATTTTCTTGGGGTTCATAAGAATTATATGAGGAAACAGATATAAAGTGATAAGTACAGTGTGTGATCCATAGAAAATGTTCACTAATTGGTAGCTATTATCATTATCAGAGAGAGGCCATGGTATCTGTTACCCTTACCCCTGGGATGCTGACCCTCCACACCTTTAAACTATGTTATACTTTCAACTTGCCTATACTTGGTCCTCTACCAGTATTCTAGTGTATTCACTGCTGGGACTGCTATTTCAAATTTTAGACTTTGCTCATATCTTTAGGAGATGTTCTTTATTTTATCTATACTGTCCTAGTCCTACTAATAGTATAAATTTCCTTTTAAGAGTATCAATATTTAAAACCTATAAACATACATCCCTGTCCTTTTTATGAATACAGGGGTTATCAATTAAACCCACTGAGAGGTACAAGATGCATTTGGATCACATTACTTTGGGAGTATATGACCTTATTACATCATCTCAGTTATTCAATAATTTAATCTGAGTTAAATTTCAGAGCTACTTAAGGCTATTCTTAATTTTAGATAAATAAATGAGTATCAGTCTCCTTTCAGGGTATCTTTTATCTAACAATGTCTTTCACTTTAGTAATTTTCAATGTTGTGAAAGTTCTACACAGCACAATACAGCATAATTTTTATTGATTTCTACAGTGAATCAATGTGTACATATAATGGGCATAACCTATGTTTACAGTGATAGATGCACCAGACAGAGGAAATTTCTTATGCAATTATCAATTCCAGAAGGAAATTCCATGTGGGCTTTGTAAATTTTGCCCTTTAGAAAAATCTGATAAAGCATAATCCAGGTTTTGAATTTCTATCTATCATCTATCTAAAAGTTCATGAGGTTGGTTTCACTCTTTTATCATAGAGAAAATATTAATGGCATGGGGTGTAGCTTTCCTATGGAACACATAATTTATAACATACCTTTTGCAGAATCACATTTGTATGACCATTTCTATTCCACATAAAAGAACCAGAATGACATGTCATCATTCCCCCATATAAATTTGCCTTCACACTGAAGATGATGTTAGGGCCATTCTTGCCTACTTCATTCCATCTCTTCTACCCAATCCCTTCAAACGAGTCACATTTTGTGTCTTTTGGGATATTTGTGTTCAGTTGTTGGGTGAGAAACAAAGAGAAAACACCTGCACTTTATTGGTTTTATTTAAATACTCTTTTAGCAAGAAGCATTCCTATACATCTGACATCTGAAATACTCTGCCAAGAATGTTATATACACCTATATAATTACTTTGATATTAAGAATGATAAAAATTTACTTATTGACTAACATGACTATATTCTAAACAGTGAAATTAAAGTCATATTCTTTGTATATTACCTTAATTCCATGTAAGATTTCATTGAGTAGTTTTATCTGTTTATCTTTGTTCTTCGTTTGGCTTTTCTATTTAAGGGGAAAAAAATGAAGGCATATTTGACAAAGGTTGTTAATAATTTAACTTACACGGCCACAGCTATTTTTCAAAATACAGCCTATTCTCTCCATTTTACCCCATTTTAATAGAAGATGGAGTAAAATTCCCCAAACTCTATCAATTATTTACATATATAATACATATATATTATAAGAGAAGTATCACAGGAATAAAAATAAACGTTTGTATATTGAAGTACACTATCCTGAGTGTTAATACTTGTGATTAAAATGTATATTTTCAAATACTGACTTTTTTGGCAAATCTTATGTAATTACTGTATATTTATTCAAATATTTAACATTTATATTATTTTATACTTATCATTGCTTGGGTATTGCTTCTTAAGGATTTCTTCCAAAAATAGTCATAATTATGATTTAAATAATAATAAGTACAATATTTGTATATCTAACAAAGGACACATTTACAAGTTAACATTCAAAAAAAAAACAAGTTAACATTCATAATACTGTTTGTGCGATTAAAGGCATATTTTCTGCTTAGCATATTTGTCCATAATATTGCAGTCTCTTTGAAAGTTTTAGGGCCCTATATTAAGGTCCCCAAATCTATTTCCATTCCTAAATATTTGAATTTAAATTACTTAAAATACAGAATTTTTTAAAAAGCTAGTTTAAAAGTATTTATTAAAATTATAAACAAGCTTGTTATTCTAAATACTAGTGTGTTAATAATTCATAATTATTTCATAGTTATATGGTATATTCTAGTCTCACCTTTAAAGACTAGTCATCTTTTTGGTAATTGGTGATTATTTTGGTAATTATTTGGTAATTTGAATTTTAAAAATTCAGAAAATATAAAAGAAGGCCTAAACCTTCATCACTTAAATGTACTAAAGTAGGGGCACCTGGGTGGCTCAGTCATTAAGCGTCTGCCTTCAGCTTAGGTCATGATCCCAGGGTCCTGGGATCGAGCCCCACATCGGGCTCCCTGCTCCGCGGGAAGCCCGCTTCTCCCTCTCCTGCTCCCCCTGCTTGTGTTCCCTCTCTCGCTGTGTCTCTCTGTGTCAAATTAATAAATAAAATCTTTAAAAAAAAATGTATTAAAGTAATAAGTGAAAAATCTTCCCTCTTTCCATCTAATTCTACTTTACAGGTAATCTTTTTTTTTTTTTTTCTTAAATGTAGGCTCCACGCTGAGTGTGGGGTTGAACTCACGACCCTGAGATCCAGGTCTGAGCTGAGATCAGGAGCTGACGACCTAACTGACCGAGCCACCCAGGCGCCCTTATAGGTAACAATTCTTAAAAGACTGGTGCTTTATCTCTAGATTATTTCTATGCTTATACAAGTCCATTTATATCTATATCTACATAACTTCATTTATGCCTCTCTATCACACCCACGTGCATTGGTATATTCACATTTTCAAAACTGGATTAAGGATATTTATGTACATATATGCATAATATACACATGTACATACATACATGTTTCTTTCTTTTTTCCCCTAACATATGATCGACATATTTCCATGTCCATACATAGATATTATTGCATACATAGATATTATTAATCTTTGATCCGTTTAAAATAATAAAGTAAGTGTCATAAGCAATACATCTGCACCTGTGTGGTTACTTTAACACGTGAAATCATTTGTCTCCCCCTTGACAGCGCACGTGGCTTTTCAGTGCAATGAACTGTGTCCCGTCTCTCCATTCCTACAGTACGGCATAGTGCACACTGTCTGGTACATGTCAGATGTCAAAAAACGTATTGATAGTAAGATGAATGACTGAATGTAAAGGAAGAATATTTAAATGAATTCAGTTAAGCACTTAACTATCTACTTACTATATGCAGTCACATCTCGCTCAATGTAGCCCATTCTTCAGACAAAATGAGTATACCCTTACCTCCAGGCTGTGTGCACACTGTTTCTTCTGCTTAGTAACTCTTTTTCTCAGACATCCACATGGATTTCCTCCCTTACCCTGCTGATGTATTGTTTCTTTCCTGAGGACTTTACTGTCCCTGTATGTGAAATGGCGCTCATTGTTACTCTATCACCCTAGCCTAAGTTATATTTCTTTGTATACAAATTAACACCAGGCATTATGTTCTTTATTTATTTCTTAATGCCTGTCTCCTCTAATGAAAGCTGGAACTTATCAGTTCTCCTCATTGCTGTACTTTGACACAGAACAGATGTCCAATCAATACTGGTTGAATGAATGAATGAATGATAAATCTGGATTATTTCCACATGTACAGAATTAACTAGATGGTTATTGTCAACTCCAGTCAGAAAATTCAGCTTCTGTTTGACATATGTAACATGAGGCAGTCTTTTTCTTACCTTTAGCTTTTTTACTCTAGTTGCAACTAAGGCATTTATCGGTATAACAAACACAAGGACTGCTACCCCTGCTAACACAGCTGGACCCAGCTCTTGCCAAAGAAGTGATATGGCCATCAGGATCTGAAAAGGGGCTGACCAGAGGAGATTGAGGTTTGCTGTCAAGTCCATGAGCTGCTGGGCATCCGCTGACATCAAGTTAATAACTTCCCCAGTTGAAAACCTCTTTCGAGAAACATTAGATACAAGTAGGGCCTGAAAAAAGAGAGGCAAAATATTTAAAGAGTTCTGTAGATCACGGGGCATCTTTATCGTCAAACAATGGTAACTTTTAATATCAATTTTCAATACATATTTAGGAACATCTACAAGATTCTTTATGTGTTAGGATTATAAAATACTGAAACTTTTAAAAATGTTTTTAGATGAAGAAAAATACAATTACTGATCAAAACATATAGTTTTAAACTTCACTGCATATTGGTAGAGAGTAACATTTGTATTCCCAAGCAAATATATTCACCAAAAACCCTCTACAAGTTGTCGATTACAAAATTGCAAAAAGAAATCTATTCTAGGGGCACCTAGCTGGCTCAGTCAGGAGAGGATGTGATTCTTGATCTCCAGGTCATGAATTCAAGCCCCACATTGGGCACAGAACTCACACACACAAAAATATCTACTCTAGATTTCTAGCATTGAGGATTCCCTCTATTCGTTGGCACCCCTATAATGCTAAACCATCTAAATTTTATCAATACAAAGTACATAAATGATTCAATAAATATCTAATGAATACCGATGCTATGTACTATGCTTGAAACTAGAAAATTTAAAAATGACATTGTCCCAATTCTCAAGAAGTTATAATTTGGTTGTGGAGTCCACCCCCCCACCCACCCACATATACCTCCCACACAGGATGATTGTAAGCATAAAAATAGTTAAGAAGGGCCATGGGAATTTAGAGAGATAAAAATACTGGAAAGGCTTCTTGGAGCAGATGGAAATATATCTTTTCTTCCAAAGCCCAATTCTCACTTTCTGTGCATAATTATTTTAATATTTGTATATTGAATTCAATATTCCGAAGCTTAATTATTGGTAACTCTTACTAAGGTTGATCTCAGAAATTCATTTATTAAATTCTCCACCCATTTAAAATTCCCAGTGAAATGCATAAATAAATTGTCAAAGGAGTGGAGAATTGGTATGTGTATTGGAAGCCAGGCAAAAGTCCGTTCATATGCCAAGAATTTTAAGGAATTTCCACTACACTGATTTAAAGAGACAGGATAGATGGGGTGCCTGGGTGGCTCAGTCCGTTAAGCGGCTGCCTTCAGCTCAGGTCATGATCCTGGGGTCTTGGGATCGAGCCCCACATCTGGCTCCCTGCTCAGCGGAGAGCCTATTTCTCCCTCTCCATCTGCCTGCCACTCTGCCTACTTGTGCTCTCTCTCTCTCTCTCTCTCTCTGTCAAATAAATAAATACAATCTTAAAAACAAAACAAAACAAAACAAATAAAGAGACAGGATAGAGAGGTGGAACTAGCAAGAGTAAATGTTTTTTCAATAAATGGATAATACAAAGTCCCACCCCCACCCCCCAATAAAAGGCTCATGTGGAAAATAAGTAGTCAGGAGCTTCAGTGGCCCTCTTCTAACATTCCGAAGCTTAAAGCAGGAGGGCTTCATGCAAAGGGGGAGGCCACGGGGCCCACCGGAGGGACTGCTCAGCACTAGGAGGTTCACAAGGTGCCAGGATCCCCCAAGCTCTATGGCTACTGCAGTGTTCAATCCTCATTTAAATTTCTATGCAGTAAATTGGAAACATTTCTGTTACTGACTAGTAAGGGGGGACAGTTGTGTTGATGATAAAACAGAATGACCACTACTGCCACAAGAGAGAAAAAAAGGAAAAAATACTAGTCACTATGACAATGAAGCTTTAGCCATGTCTCCTCCAAAGGTAGCTCTTTAATCTCCTCCTGATATGTTACTGACCACCTAATGCAGCCAAGTGAAACAATGGAAATCCAAGCACAGGAACTCTCATTTCATTAAGTCTCTAATATTTCTTCAGAGAGGTCCATTGATCTCTAATAGAATCCACCAGCAACTTATAATTATAAACAAATATATTTCCTCTCATACTTCTAGAAGGAAAAGATAAATAGTATTTAGTATTTATGAAAATACTAGCAGATTGAAGAGTTCAAAGTAGCTAAATTAGCCAAGGAATCAAATGAATGACCTCCTATTGGAAAAAACATATCACAAGAAACATGAAAAATATATGAATATCTCTTTGTAATCTTTATAGTGAAAGAACATGATATCCATTAAAAATGAGTAAGAATAGAAAAATTACTTCAAATTGAAAGCACAACTGTCAAATTTTTAAAAATGTAATGGAGGCACCAAAAATCCAAATGGATATTAGAACAAATGGAATTCTTAAACTATGAGTAGATATGTTCAAAAACTTTTCCCAGAAATTAGAGAAAACATATTTTCAAAGAGATTTTATTTATTTGCCAGAGAGAGAGAGAGGGAGAGTACAAGCAGGGGGAGTGGCAGGAAGAGGGAGTGGGACTCGATCGCAGGACCCTGAGATCATGACCTGAGCTGAAGGCAGACGCTTAACCATCTGAGCCACCCAGGGGCCCCGAGAAAACATATTTTTAAAATGAAATGACTTTTTTTTTTAAGATTTTATTTATTATTCAACAGAGAGAGAGAGACAGCGAGAGAGGCAACACAAGCAGGGGGAGTGGGAGAGGGAGAAGCAGGCTTCCCGCTGAGCGGGGAGCCCAATGCGGGACTCGATCCCAGGACCCTGGGATCATGACCTGAGCTGAAGGCAGACGCTTAACGACTGAGCCACCCAGGTGCCCAAAATGAAATAACTTTTTAAAAAAGACTTAAAGCATGGAGAAATTTCAGGAAATCACACAAACACACACACACACACACACACACACACACACAAGATATAAATATATATTCAGGTTGTCAATTTCTTCCTGCTGATCTATAAAGAACTTCTCAAATTCCAACACCCAAAAAACAAATAATCAAGTCAAAAAATGGGCAGAAGACATAAACAGACACTTCTCCAAAGAAGACATACAAATGGCTAACAGACACATGAAAAAATGTTCAACATCATTAGTGATCAGGGAAATTCAAATCAAAACCACATTGAGATACCACTTTACAGCAGTTAAAATGGTTAAATTGACAAGGCAAGAAACAACAAATGTTGGAGAGGTTATGGAGAAAGGGGAACCCTCTTACACTGTTGGTGGGAATGCAAGTTGGTATAGCCACTTTGGAAAACAGTGTGGAGGTGCCTCAAAAAATTAAAAATAGTGCTACCCTATGACCCAGCAATTGCATTACTGGGTATTTACCCCAAAGATACAGATGTAGTGAAAAGAAGGGCCATATACACCCCAACGTTCATAGCAGCAATGTCCACAATAGCCAAACTGTGGAAGGAGCCGAGATGCCCTTCAACAGATGAATGTATAAAGAAGATGTGGTCCATATATACAATAGAATATTACTCAGCCATCAGAAAGGATGAATACCCAACTTTTACACCAACATGGATGGGACTGGAGGAGATTATGCTAAGTGAAATAAGTCAAGCAGAGAAAGTCAATTATCATATGGTTTTACTTATTTGTGGAACATAAGGAAGAGCATGGAGGACATTAGGAGAAGGAAGGGAAAAATGAAGGGGGGGAAATCGGAGGAGGAGACGAACCATGAGAGACTATGGACTTCGAGAAACAAACTGAGGGTTTTAGAGGGAAGGGGGGTGGGGGGATGGATGAGTCCGGTGATGGATATTAAGGAGGGCATGTATTGCATGGAGCACGGGGTGTTATACGCTAACAATGAATCATGGATCACTACATCAAAAACTAATGATGTACTGTATGGTGACTAACATAACATAATAAAAAATTTTCTAAAAAGACATAAATGTATACACATGTATATATTGCATAAACATATTATATTAATATAAATATTAATATATTTACATTTATATTTCTTTATAAATTCAGAGTAATGAATAACACAACTTCTAGAGTGGAATGCCTGGGTTCCAGGGCCAGCTACTCTGTTTCATAACTCTTTGACTATGGGTAAGTTACTCATTGTTCTGAATTTAAGTTTCCTTATATTATATGTACACACACACACACACACACACACACACACACATTATATCTACAGCTGATTGTATATCTATTTCTATGCACATAATAGTGCTTAAAACAGCAACAGAGTGCAACAGATATGTTAATAGGTGCTTATTATATATGTGTATTATAAATGTGTTTATTACATATGTGTATTATATATACAGATAAAACATAACACAACACACACACATACACACACACACAAAACACAACACACAACACAATTACTTTACAAGCAAAGAATGAGAAGAAATAATTAAAGAAAAAATTAGAAGACAATCTCTCTGAATGAAGGAAAGATTTCAAACCAAAAGCAGTTAGGAAGTAGCAGTCTAATTAGAAAACAGTATACCTCCTCTTACCGTGGTGAAATCTGTAAATTCTATAATGTTAAAATTATCCTTAAAAAGAAATACTTACAAGCACCCAAACACAGAAAAATCAAAACAAAACAGGTTATCCTAAAATGGTGGGGTAAGAGGTGGGGGTTGGGAGTAGCTTTACCTGTCATACCAACTTTCAGAAGACAATGTTGCAATGGTTATAAAGAATGTGTGGAAAAGGTACTTTGATATGTATTGAGTGAACCATACATATTATTGAGTGAACCATATATATTAATGAGTGAAGATGGTAAGCAAGGTGGAAAGCAAAATAGGGAAAAAAAATGACAATAATAGGAAAAGAGTTTAATATATATATGGAAGTTTCTGCTATGTATTTATTTAAATTTATGCTTATATGTAAGAATGTACTTAAAAACAAAATCAAACAGATTGTTTTTTTAAGATTTTATTTATTTATTTGAGAAAGAGAGAAAGAGCATAAGCATGGGCAGGGGGAGGGGCAGAGGGAGAAGCAGATTCCGTGCTGAACAGGGAGCAAGATCATGACCTGAGCAAAGGCAGGTGCTTAACAGACTGAGCCACCCATGCGCTCCCCTCAAACAGATTAAATACAAAAAAAGAATCATAAAGAAATCATATAACAATGTATTTTGTCAATATGTTTGGTCATGATATATTATGAAGTAAATAATAGATTATAAAACTGTATTACAAATATATATGTATGCAGGTAAAATAAATGTTAGGGGAAAATATACCAATGCTTATCTTTGCAATCTAGAATTATGAATGGCTGCCATTTTGTCTTTCCTATTTTATGCATTATACATATTTTCTTCAATATACAAGAGAAAATTTTCTTTAAAAATTAATAGCTTTCAAAATATTAAGGAAAAGACTAAAGGGCACTATATAACTGGATCTTGTTCTGCATGGCATTTTTAACATCAGGAGCACTGAATTCTCTTTCAATATTTTTTTCTGCCAAATATACTTCTACATTTCTGTAAGGGACAAAATTCACAAGCCACGAAGGGGAATTTAGTTACCGCTTATTGCTAAATTATACAATCTAAACTGCCTCTTTGTTATATGAAACAATTTGGAAGAATACTTCAATATGACACCACAATTATACTGGATGATGCAACATGTTCTAGAATTGTCTAGTAAAGAGTATTTAAAGAGATAAAAGAGAGAAAGCCAGAGTGAGGTAAAAAGAAAAAAAAATCAACTGTAAAATCTAAAACCATATAGAAAGTTGGGAGTTTATAAATACTCTTCAATCAAAATGACAATTAACAAATTTTCATTTACAATTATATTTTAATCATAATCACTTTCACAGAACTCTGTTATTTTTAAATTTCATCCAATTTTGAGATTTCTTTTCTACAATATTTTCTTTACCCAGTCTACACACACACACACACACACACACACACACACACATACACACACAGCACAACTATGTGACTTATCACTTCCTGAAACTTCATTGATTTCCTTTATTGAATTATACTCTAACAAGACCAAGATGAACCAGATTAAGGCTCCAGCCTCAAAAACCTCTCTTACTGACTGGAAATATCTGAATTATCCCTGAACTCAATTCACTAATATCTCACTTTATCATCTGATGATGAAATCTGTTTGCAATTTCACATTCTCCTTCTTATATATTTGTTCCTTTCTAGACTCATTGCCATGGTCCTGGTTCATATCTTTATTTCCAGAACTATTGAAATAGTTCTAAGGTACTCCTTACTTCCAACCCTATCTATTTTCATTAGTTTCTCCTGATCTCAAATGAGTTCCAATATCCTCTAGAATTAAAGTCCGTTTTTACAATGTATCTTTCAAGTTTTTGAAAAAAGAGTTGCAATCCCTTCTATTTTACCATCCTACCCCACCCCACCATCCTACTCATAAAAATACTATCTCTAGCTAAATTAATCTGCTCATCATTTTCTGAGCAAGCCATGTATTCATCTGTGTACTCCCTCCCAGAATACATTTCCACAGTAGAGTCTTTGCCTCATGCAATTCATCCTTCTGACTTAAATCATGCAATATTATGCAATATTAACCATTACGTTTTTCCTGACCATCCTAGCTATAAGGCATAGAAATCACATAATTTAGAGCTGGAAGGGTCCTAAAAATTCCTCACCCGGTGATTCTAAGCCAGCAGTTACTACACTTCTCAAGAGATATGGTGGACCTAAAGATGGACCCTCATAACATCTATAAGAACTCATTCTTCTTCAGTTCTTCTGTATGCAAAAAAAGTATGCCAGGATTCTCTTTCTGACTCTAAGTGCAGGATTTGGATTCTGCTTCTCCTCTTCCTGACTACACTTACATATTTTTATTTTTTTTAAATGTACTATATTTTATTAATTTTCTTGCATTTTATAATTATCCCAATTAAGGTTAAGAACAAATCTTTAAACTACAAATATAGACAGTTTAGACACTGCACTACTGTCCAACAATGGTAGCAACTAGCTATGTGTTGTTATTAAATTTCATCAAAATTAAAAATTCACTTCCTTAGTCTTAAGAGCCACAGGTCAAGGGCTCAATAGTCATATGTGACCAGTGGTGCCAAACTGGATAATGTGGATATATTACTTTTATTTTTTTTTATTTTTTTTAAAGATTTTATTTATTTATTTGAGAGACATTGACAGAGAGAGCTATAGAGATAATGACAGAGAGCACAAGCAGGGAGGAGAGGGAGAAGCAGGCTTCCCACTGAGCAGTGAGCCCAATGCGGGGCTCGATCCCAGGACCCCGGGATCATGACCTGAGCCGAAGGCAGACGCTTAATGACTGAGCCACCCAGGTGCCCCTGGATATATTACTTTTGTTTGTTAAAAAAATGTTTTAGGGGCGCCTGGGTGGCTCAGATGGTTAAGCGTCTGCCTTCGGCTCAGGTCATGATCCCAGGGTCCTGGGATCGAGCCCCGCATCAGGTTCCCTGCTCGGCAGGAAGCCTATTTCTCCCTCTCCCTCTCCCATTCTCCCTGCTTGTGTTCCCTCTCTTGCTGTGTCTCTCTCTGTCAAATAAATAAAATCTTTAAAAAAAAATGTTTTAGAAGTCAGGAAGTTTTTTTTGTATTTTGCTTTATTTTACTTTATTTCTTTTTTTTTTTTTTCCAGATACCTCCTTCAACTTTGGTCTCTAACTCAAACCTGTTCTCTTTGTCAGCACCCCATGCTCCAAATCTCTTCTGTTTTTCCTACCTCTCCCCTTTTTTAAAAATTGTGATATATTTAATTGACATATATAGTTTCAGGTGTGTAACAAAATTATTCAGTATTTGTATACATTGCAAAATGATATACAATGCAAAATGACATTGTCAAATGATCACCACAAGACTAGTTAACATCCATCACTACACATAGTTAAAAAAGTTTTATTTCTTGTGATTAGAACTTTTAAGATCTACTCTTTTAGCAGCTGTCAAAAATACAATATGGTATTTTTTTTTAAAGATTTTATTTATTTGAGAGAGAGAGGAAGCACAAGCATGAGGAGAGGCAGAGGGAGAGAGAAAGGGAGAAGCAGACTCCCTGCTGAGCAGGGAGCCCGATGCGGGGCTCGATCCCAGGACCCTGGATCATGACCTGAGCTGAAGGCAAACATTTAACCAACTGAGCCACCCAAGTGCCCATCACAATACAGTCTTTTTTTTTTAAGATGTTATTTATTTGACAGAGAGAGACACAGCGAGAGAGGGAACACAAGCAGGGGGAGTGGGAGAGGGAGAAGCAGGCTTCCCGCTGAGCAGGGAGCCCGATGTGTGGCTCGATCCCAGGACTCTGGGATCATGACCTGAGCTGAAGGCAGACACTTAACGACTGAGCCACCCAGGCACCCCACAATACAGTATTATTAACTATAATTGCCATGCGGCACAATACATCCTCATGACATCTATTTTTTTAACTAGAAGTTTTGTACCTTCTGATCACCTTTACCCATTTTCAAAATCACAAAGATTCTACTGTTTGGTGGAAGAATGCCCCCAGACTTCCCATATTAAACCCAGGACTAACTGATACTGCTTTTGAAGCATATCCCATTTCTTAGTCCTCAAGAATTGTCATGGGGCCTGCACCTGTGAGCTAACAGGTAACAAAATCTGAGCTTTGAGACTCATGAACTCTTAAAGTGATCAAGTGGAATGGGGCCCATGTTTTTCCCACAAACCTTAAAAATGGTATTTCTATTCCAAACTAGCAGCAGTCATGTGGATGGATAGAGAACAAGAAAGTCCTAACATCTCCCTTCCTCACCAAGAAAAGGATCTGAGACCATGTTTACCCCACTCTAACAAGTCCCTGATGTAGTAGAGCCAATGTCAGATTAATATGGGTCATCTGGTGCCACTCTGAAAGCCATTTTGGATATTGAAGTTCTCTAAATATGATAAAAATCAGAATTCTACAACCCGTAAAGAGAATGGAAATCCAACTACCCTAATTAGTCCCATAGAGATAGACTCTCTGGAAAACAGGTGTAGGATATGAGACTAAGAAAAAAGGCCAGCCTTACATCAGTGCCACTTGCACATGTTACCTCAGTGCATCAATACAGGTTATAACAACACAGGCTATGTCTTCTACTGCTTGTTTGATGGACTTGGCATTAAATGGTAATCCATAGAGCCAGCTCTACTGAGCTGGCTTGATTGCTGTACTCCTTTGATCCAGAGTGCTCTTTGTTCTTAAACAATCTCTCTAAGGAATCTATGGTTTCATCCCTATAGTCAGTGTTACCTCTTCCATTATTATCTCCGGGGTCTCCCTGCCCTTGTAATAGACTCACCCACAACGCTTGATTTTCTTTTTTTATTTGACAGCTTGTTCTAATTTCTACTGCAGTCCGCTCTTTTATATTTGTAAATCCATCCAAATCCTATTCCCAAGTTCCAATGCTTTAATAACTGAATGAAATCCTATTCCATATGGACTGTATATTAAAAACAAGTGTTAACATTTAAACTGATTCCTAGACTCATTGATATCGTTCATCCAAACCAGGATTTCTCAGAATTTACAGCCTCTAGAATCACGACCATAGCGGTATGTCCCTGCATTTGGGCTAAGGCCATTCCATACCCCCATTTTGGCCCAATATGGCCAAATGGCCTATACGCTTCATGCACAGCTCAGCCCAAATTATAATACTTCCTTCCACTAATACAAATTCTACATCTTTCCCAAAAACCATCTCAAGTCTTTCTTTCTATTTGAAACCTTCTTTAACTGCACACAATCATTGTAGATTTCCTGCTCATCTGACCTCTTATAAAACCTGCATTTAGTTCCACACATTTATTATGTATGCTAATAATCCCCCCCCAATTTCTTGAAGGCAGTGGCTCATTTATTCATTTACTCAGTCATACAACTTTTATAAAAAGGTATAAAAGTCACTCTCCCAGATGATAAAGGCACAATAGGTAAATAGGCTTCTATTCCAAATCTTATAGGGCCCACAATTTACAGAAGAGTACAGAGTAAGAATGCAAAATACACTTGATTGACTAACTCAGGTGATAACTACGGGAAGGAAGAAATTCTTCAATTGTTTTTAATTATGATGTAAATAAAAGGCTCTGGATGGTAAAGAAGTGGTATTTAAAATTCCATTTTCAAGAAAGAACAAATTGAACTTCAGTGTTATCACAGGTATAAGAATCAGCCAGGTTGTTCTGAAGGGTGGGTGGGTGCAGAGGCAGGGCTTAGAATAAAAGAGAAGTAGATGATTACATAGAGAAAGATGGCTTTGTTGCATGAGAAAGCGAAGTGGAGTCAGCAGAGGAAGAAGAAAAAAGTAGCATGCAGAATGAAAATAATCATGAAAAGAAGAAACTTTATTGATACATAAACATAGACAACCATGAAAACATTCATTGCCATTCACTTTGGGAGGAGGAGTTCAGTGACACAGTGGACAGAAACCATCATCTAGTTTCATGGATTAGGGCTCACTGGAAGTTGCAGGGGCTGTAAGGACTATAGAGAGAACTATAGAGAAATTAATACAACCAACATTGATGAGTCAGTTATTTTAAGGCAAAACAAATGTACACTCAAAGGGCACCCTAGGAACATTTTAACGTACTCTCCTATTTTAAAGTATGCAAGGAAAGAATCCATTTACAAATTGAGAATTCCTTAACTTTTTACCTTTTTGTAGATGAGTCCAATTACGGCCGTCTTAATTTTTGCTGAAGTGAGCATGTTAAAACGTTGGTATTGCTGAAGGATCAAGGTTTGCAAAAAGACTACAACAAAAAGTGCCAAAGCATAACCGTAGCCACTCCATCCAAAATCTGGGCGATGTTCACAGAAAATGATCATTTGCCTAAACATCATATAGAAATTGAGAAAGGGTAAGAAATGTTAAACATCTAAAGTAGTTAAATGCTTATGAAAGTTAAATGTCAAAATGTTACACACACTCACATGTTTACCTGCTCTTTTTCTCTTCTTGCCAATTTGGCTTCTTCCCCCCGCCCCTTTATTTTTTATTTATTTATTTTTTTAAAGATTTTATTTATTTATTTGACAGAGAGAGACACAGTGAGAGAAGGAACACAAGCAGGGGGAGTGAGAGAGGGAGAAGCAGGCTTCCCGTGGAGCACGGAGCCCAATGATGCGGGGCTCGATCCCAGGACCCTGGGAACATGACCTGAGCCGAAGGCAGACGCTTAACGACTGAGCCACCCAGGCGCCCCCCCCCTTTATTTTTAATTCAAGTATTATATAAAGTACAAGGAATCAACAGTTACTTTCAGAGGCTTCTGAGTACAAGGTTAATTTCTAGTTTTCATATGGTAATCTTACCAACTGTTCTGGTCTAACTTCATCATACAAGTTGAGACACAAAGACCTTTAAAGCTTCTTTTTTATCATAATCATACATTTTGTTAAATATAGGGAAACATGACAGAACGTTAAGTAGTGAATCTCTCAGAATGGCACACAGTTTTTTCAAAGGCCTGAATTATATCTCACTTCTTATTACTTATATCCATATCCAGTTTCTCTCTACTCTGTCTTCCCTTATTTTCTCTTAAGTTTGGCGATAGCATGGTCATGATGATCATGGTCAATGCTGGGGTACAGCTAGACAATGGGGATAGTTCTAATCATAGCTCCCTTGGTTGCTTATTGCCCTTCAACTGTAAACACTGGTTAAAATGCCTTATGTCATTGTTAATACTATATACATGCTCTCAACTTTTTTTAAACCGCATCTGTGTGACTAATAATAATACTAATGTAAAAAGTCTACATATACTCTACATCATGCTGGAAACAACTTGGATATATTCTCTCAGATACTACAGATTAATATGTCATTTATTTTGCAGGCTCAATTCTTGGTTGGTTGAAGTAGTTCCTGTTATTTATTTTATAGGTAAAAAGTATAATATTAGATGTTTTAGAAATGTACATTTTTTTTACTCTGAGTTCTGGAAATGCAGAAATGTGCTTGTTATTGTAAACAGCAATTTTGAGTTAACTTAAAATTATAACCAGAAGGAAGCCACATGTAATTAGGTAAGGCCATATCTATTTAAGAACATTGACTTTAAAAACTCATTCTTTATGTGAGTTTACGTTTTTAAAGTTTACATTTTTAAAAAATAAAAAATTAATGTCTAAGCCTTGATCTATTTTATTTGCAGCTTGGACAACTTATGGGTAAAAAAATTAAAAGCAATTGTGTTTCCCAAATTGCTTTATAAACCAAGTACTTCAAGAGATTAACTTTATTGGAATTGTACTTTGGAGTCAAATATATACCAGTGTTTCTAAAATTACTATTAAAACCTCTAGTCACTGAATATTACTGAGAGCATTGTGTATTCTCAATGACAGTATTGAATTATACCACAGCCCACCTACATGAAATAACAGGAAATTCTGTATCTCTTAGTGGATCTCTATCAGATGCTTTCCATTGGGACACCAAATTATTTTTACAAGAGCAACTTACTAAATGTCTTCTTGGTCTATGAATTAAATTTCCTGAAAGAGGTGCACTATTCTTCTTATTGTGGATATATACCAATTGGACTTTTTTCCTTTCTCATAAAATCAAACAACTAAATGACTATCAACAGGTACCTTAGTGGTTCTACACATATAAATCAGGAAATATTTTTTTTTTAAGATTTTATTTATTTATTCATGAGAGACAGAGAGAGAGAGAGAGGCAGAGGGAGAAGCAGGCTCCCAAGGAGCAGGGAGCCCGATGCGGGACTCGATCCCAGGACCCCGGGATCGCGACCTGAGCCGAAGGCAGACGCCCAACCATCTGAGCCACCCAGGCGCCCTAAATCAGGAAATATTAAAAATAATCTGTGATCAAGAAATGGTGAAGACCATAAAACCAAAATCATCATATTGGTTATGAATACTCATTAGTTTGATGAATATAATAATAAAATTCATAGAAAATGGGAAAGAGTAAGCATAACAATCAACAAGAAACATTTCTTCTAATAGTATGTTAATGAAAGTATTATTTTTATATGTTTGATTACTACACATGAGTCATGATAACACAACAATGTATTCTCATCCTTAAAAATAGTAGTCTCTAGTAATTTCCCTTATCAAAAGGAAAAATATACATCTCAAAATTAGCTTATAAAATTAGCTCCCCCAGGCTCAGTTTATGATCATATAAACTCATAAAATTCTTTATGTTTCAAGTTTTTATTTAAATTCTAATGTTAAACCCATAAAATTATTTCTGATCATTTAATCCTCAATGTGGAAATATTAAGGCTATTCAGCTACTCTAGAATGAGAATCTCTTGAAAAAGTGTGACTTTGGATAAGCCCATTTATTCAGTATTCCATTCAGGAAATGTATTTGAGTTCTACGTGCCAGGCTCTGTGCTAGGCAGTAAGGACACAGACACTGAGTAACATAGAATCCGTTACCATGAGGAGCTCATAGTTTAGGCAGGAAGAAAGATACATCAACCAACTGATTTCAATGCAATATTGACATTACTATTTTGGTCAGGCTAGTGTGTTACAAAAGTGTGTCACAAAATTAGGGAGACCATTCCTTACCCCATAGACAAGGACTTAGTAATTATTTAGCACCCTGTAGACTGCAAATATTTGGAGACACTGAATTACCACGACCTGTAGCTATTTTAGAAAAAAGTGGCCACAGTGAGATTCTAGAATGCGTTTTTTGAGCAGTAGACATTGAAAACTAGGAATCAGAGCATGACTAAAAATGGCTGGGAATCTCTTGCTACTCCTTCCACTCAGAAGTCAAACTTAACCATTCGAAGTCTCCTCCCCTTGGATCTGGGCTGATTTAGGGGCTTGCTTGACCAAAATAATGTGGCAGAAGTGACATTCTGGGGCTTCCAAGCCTAGATCATAAAATGATTTGTCTGAACCTCTTGGCATGTTCACTCTGAAAAAAATCCAGCTGCTATGTAAGCAGTTCAACTGCTCTGAGACTTCTGTGCTCAAGCTAACCATGTGGAGAGGCTTGGGGAGAGAGAGAGACAGACAGACAGACAGATAGACAGAGATGGATATCTGGCTATCTTAGCCCAGGCATGAATATGTAAGCTAAGAAGCCATCTTGGACATTTCAGCACCAGCACACATAAAAAAGAACCAAGGTAACCCAGCTGACAGCCAAAACCAAGGCCCCAAACATTCGTCTCTACTTGAACTTCTAGAGCTATCACCTGCCGAGCTAATCAGCTAGGGCCCTCATCATGGTGGATCAAAGAAAACCCATCCCTCTCTGAAGTTCTGATCCATAAAATCATGCCTTGTTTCTGTAGCTTAGTGGTTATCATGTTTGCCTCATAGATTTTGGTGTGAACATAATAAAATGATCATTGTTTTATGCCACTAAACTTTGACAATCCTAATACTACAGTAACAGATCATGGTGATCTGTTGGGCAGGAGAGGAAGATGCTGGTCAATACATTTCTAAGAGCTAGATTTCTGGCCACAGATGAGAGAACTCTATGGCAACTCCTTAAAAATAGCTGTGAGATACAAAGGCGAGAGGCAGAGGCAGGGGAAGAAGAGCTATGTTACCTTGTCTGTGGGGGGTTTTAATCCAGGAGACATTTGGCTCATATTTCCATAACACAGACATAGACAAGGGAGCCAAACAGACCTTGGCGTGAAAAATGACAGGTGCACATTTTCTGACAAAAAAGGGACACCTTCTTGCCTTAGATTCCCTGACACCATGGTCTCTTGGTTCTCCTCTCTCTGCACTAAGCACTCCTTCTCATTGTCCTTTGGTGGATTTCCCTGTCTTCACTAACTCCACAAATTGGAATAGCTGGATTGTTTGTCTATAGATGTCTTTACTTCTCCTTATCCACGCTAAGGTGGTCTCATCCAGAAATAATTTGGAACATTTTGTCATACCCAGTATAATTTGGAACAGTTCCCCAGTTTATTACTCCAGCCAATATTTTTGTTAACTCCAGCCTTATGTAGATAATTACTCACTCAATCTTTTTGGATTGGCTAGATAGCTGTCAGGGATCCCCAAGGCCACTCCCTAGTTAAATGATTCATTAGAAGGACTTGTAACAGTCAGCATCTAGTCATACTAATGACTATGACTTACTATGTTGAAAGGATACAAAAAAAAAAAATCAACAAAGAGGAAAGATACATGGGTCCAGGAGAAAACAGATACAGGCTTCCAAAAGACCTCTTTCAGTAGGGTCACCCAAAACACACAAAAAACCCTTGCATATAGATATTAAAGAAATATCAAGGAAATTCTTCAAACATTATGTCTCTCTCTATGTATATGTGTGTGTATATATACACACGTATGCATTTATATTTATTTATATTTATATATCACTACCCTGGCTGATAAAAGTTCAACTCCCAAAAGGCCACAGCTAAGAAAAATAGTAAGGGTATGTACCATTTCATTTTCTAAATATATATTCAAGACAGACTTCCTAGCTTTTAATCATAACTCTGGAATTTTCTAGCTGTGTGAACTTAGGCAAATTACTTGAACCTCTTTTTCTGCATCGTGATAATGAGTGTAATAATATTTCCTGTCTCATAGGATTGTTGTAAAGATTAAATAAGATAATTAATATAAAGATTTTAGAACAGTGTTTAGTACATAGCTGACTTCAGTAAATATTGACTATATTACCATCATTCACATTTGTATTATAGCAAAGCTAACAGAATGTCCATATCCTACATAAAATTTGCAATAAGGACCTTCCCTACTCTTTTTTAGTACAACTTTGAGAGTGGAACACTTGCTTATCATTTACCTATGGGGAGATTAAAAAAAAAAAACAAAAAACAAGACTACAACTTACTTCATTATGAGTGGGCTACTGAAGGACAAAATATCAGCAAACACTTTGAATAAAGCAACTTGAATCAGGACAAACTTAAAGGTGTTCCACAATGCATAGACCAGAGATGGTTTCCTGGCATGTGCCTCTTTATGAAAGGGTGCCTACATAATGAAAGAAAATAAGAAACAAATGAGAAAATTGGATAGAGCTAATAGAAGTAAAAAATGAAATATATATATAAACCAGCCATAAAATTAATAATGTACTCCAAAGATAATAAGGTAAGAAGGGATAAATTCAGTTAAACTTGAAAATATGACCTATATCATTGGAACTGTATGTCTCCAGACCACCAGGTATTATTTACACGTGGTATAAATGGGCAAGAGAAACAGCTGTATTTTATTACTTTTGTGAATGCTGAAACTGTTTCATTAATATAATTAATTAATTAATTAATTAATATACAGTTTTATCTTCAAATTGTATTTTCTTTTTGGGAATTCTAAAGAGGATATATATGTGTGTATATATGATACTAGATAGATAAGGAGTAACCATCCCTGCCCCATAAGCTTTGGTCTTGATCACCATGTTATTAATTGGACCAACAGATATGAGGCCATGAGATACAGAAACCATCTTTGCCATGATAGTTGAGCAAAAGATACTGGTAAAAAGCCAAAGATAACATATCAACACATTGTTCCTAATATTAAAGGGAAGGTTTGCCAAATAATTTGATGACAGAAATTCGTTGCAATAACAACCAACTGTACTTATGAAAATGGCTTGTCATTGCACATATTTTAAGGACTTTCTAAATTCATAATAATATCTCATGTTTGGAAGAACCTCTTTCTAGTTTTAGGTAGTAATTAGGTACTTAGGTTTTAAGAATTAATTACCTTTACTTCTTGCCTCTCTTGATTCCTTAAAACTTCCTTCCTCCATTGTTTTTCAAAGATGGGACACACGATATAGGAAGAATCACTTTCATTTAGTTCAAAAAGATCCTCTCTTTCCAAAGGTCTCTTATAGCCTAAAACAATTATTCTAAAAATGAAAGAGTAAGGTAAACAATTCAGCAAAACCAATAATCAAGTTAAAAATAACTTTGCATGCATTTATCTTATTCTTGGTTTATAAATTATTTTTTAAATCAGGCTGCAATGACTAGATTGTATTGTGAAAAATCATACAACATATCCTGCAGTTCAATAATGTGCAATAATCATTTGTAGCTTTTAGAAGAATTACTTGGATATCCAATTATTCAGTGAAACACTAACTTCCTTTACTCATCTCATATTGGAGGCACCTACTACTTTACCTCCCTTACTGAAATTTACATAGCTAACTTTCACAGTCAGGTGTTCACTTCAAAACCCCAACTCCTGGGGCACCTGGGTGGCTCAGATGGTTAAGCGTCTGCCTTCGGCTCAGGTCATGATCCTGGGGTCCTGGGATTGAGCCCCCTGTCGGGCTCCCTGCTCAGCGGGGAGCCTGCTTCTCCCTCTCCCGCTCCCCTTGCTTGTGTTCCCTCTCTCGCTGTGTCTCTCTCTGTCAAATAAATAAATAAAATCTTAAAAAAAAACAAAAAACAAAAACAAAAACCACAACTCCTCTGTCTTGTATCAGAGGAGAAAGGGATCCAACCTCTGCATTTGCAACTTCTCCTATTCCACTGGGACATTATATACCCTTTGCCCCTTGACTTGACAAATTGTCCAACTAGATGTAGAGTACCTGTCTCTGCAACATAAACTTTAGCCTTGGCCATACGACCTACTTTGGCCAACAGAATATGAGCCAGTGTGACAGTGCTGTTTCTTAAAATGCCTTAAGGAGTATGGCAAGTTACTGCACGTCTCAGTACTTCCACTCTCCCCCACTCAGTGAGTTTACCCCAAAGGACACTGTGAATAATTATGCAAGAACAATGGGTCTACATCAGGACTGTCCCTGGCAAACTATGATTCATGGTCTAGTTACACCACAAATGTTGTGGCAGACAATAAATTATACTTACAGCCATTCTTCTGCCCCATCATCTTCTTACACCAGGAATGTGGTACTTATTCAGGTGAAAATCTCTCAAACTCAGGGTAAGTCCTTATCCCAGCCAGAGTCATAACTTATGATTGGTCTAAAGTAGTCCTGGTAATCTCAGTATCTTTTGCTTAGCATTAATAATTTAACTCAGTTATGGTTAGGGATACCTAAACAAAAGTCTGCTGAGAACTTTCTTTTTCAAAAGGAGGTACAAAACTTCAAGAGGAGAAAATGTTTTGCCTCCTTCTTCCTTTCCCTTCCCCCTTTCTGCCTGCACTGGAGGTATAATGCTCTGACACAGAGAAGCCAACTTTGCCACCATCGGCGAAACACCAAATAATGAGGAAGGGAAGTGGAAAGCAGAAAAACTCTGGGCCCCTTATAACATAGTTTACCCACTTATTCCTCGCCTTCTGCTCAATAACCAGAAAATAAATACCTATTTGTTTCAGCTGTTATTATTTGGCTACTCTGTTGCTTGATATGTTCCTTTTTTTTTCTTTTCAAATTTTTATTAAATTCTAGTTAACGTATAGTGTAATATCTGTTTTTGGAGTAGAATTTAGTGATTAGTTATACTTACGTATAACACCTGGTGCTTATCATAACAAGTGACCTCTTTAATACCCATCACCCATTTAGCCCACCCCCCACCCACCTCCCTCCATCAACCCTCAGTTTGTTCTCTGTCAAGAGTTTCTTATGGTTTGCTTCTCTCTCTCTCTCTTTTTTCCTTCCTATATGTTTATCTGTTTTGTTTCTTAAATTCTACACATGGGTCAAATCATATGGTATGGTATTTGTTTTTCTCTGACTGACTTATTTCACTTAGTGAGGATGTGGAGAAAGGAAAACCCTCTTATGCTGCTGGTGGGAATGCAAGCTGGTGCAGCCACTCTGAAAAACAGTATGGAGGTTCCTCAAAAAGTTGAAAACAGAACTACCCTAGGACCCAGCAATTGCATTACTAGGTATTTACCCAAAGGATCTGAAAGCCAGCCAAGTTCCTAAGTGATGTAGTTCAGACATGCTCAGTTTATGAGCTTGGTGACACAACTTGTTCAGGAAGAAATTAAACCCACGTTTAAACCCAGGCCTTCTGACTTAATAGTTTCTGTTCTTTCCATTATAAAATACATTATTAGTCCAGGAGACCATAACAAAGTATTACACTATTCCACAACGGGACTGGTTTCATTGTCATTATTACTGAACAATCTCTATTGATTGACCCTGAGATGGATTTAAACCCTATATGGTAACCAGAGTCTGCACTGGATTCAATTTCACTTTTATTATACTACATAATATCATATTACAATTCACATTTAACAAAAAGGTTTAAATGTAGTAAGAAAGGATCTTCAGTAATCATGTTTCTGTTGGCTCAAATACCCTGGACATTTTCCTGCAGTGCACTTTCAAAAACATATTAAGCAATAAACTACTTTTATGTCATATTAAGTCTTTCTATTCCATTCCACAAAATAAATATTCATTTTCAAAATAAGATTGCATTGGTTTTCACAAAAGCATTTTTAATAACATTTACTGCCTCAGCATTTTGAGTTAGAACTGTGCAAAACTCAGCGGTTTTGGTTCACGGGGATAAGTGACCCCCGGCTTTCATGCTGAGTCTCCAAATAATGCAGCATCTAAAAGTGACACTTCAGATGAATTGATTGTGATGCCCGTGGTTCAGCTGTTTAACTAATGTGACTTCCCTTTTCCCAGGTGTGTGCTCCCTCCTCCTCTTTTTGCTCTCTTTTGGTTAATTTAAATACTCTCATCACCCTGGCTGGTCTTTCTATCACACATCAGTATCCAGGAAAAGAGGAAGGAGTGCTTCTCTCTCTTTTTTTTTTTTTTTAATTTTTTATTGTTATGTTTGGGAAGAACTGAGACCAAGACGTGACTGTCCCAGTAAGGGGAATGTAGCATGCACCAGATCCCATAAACCTGTGCACTTGATTCCTAAGCATGCATCTTGTATGCTTTAGACTGATACTTCTTTTCAAAGGTCATTCAGTTAAATTAAATTCAGCTTTCTAAAGCAGATAGAGCAGTATTAATTTTCCATTATTATAGGTGGTTAAACACCAAGAACTCCAGAGACTGGTCAGTTCTTTAAATGTGACATAAACCAAGGCTAACTTAACCAAAGGCAGACAATGCCGTTAAGTGTCATGTTCCACTCTGCTTTCAATTTTGTGATCTTAGAGAGAATTTTTGAGTATATTTGATATTGACATTAACGAGTATGAGTAAACATCTCATCCAACTGATCTTAAGAGCAGCAAACCAGTAGCAGTTCGCTAGGAAGATGAGATGAAATGTAAATTTTGTAGATGAGTAATATTGGAAAACTTGGAAAATATAGATATATAGTTGCATCATCAATTTCATTACTGTTAATCACTTTTTAAAACATTTCTGGAAAGGGGTGACTGTGTTATGGGAAAAGGCAAAAGGTCAGTCTATCCAAAACTTACAAGATATGACATAGGTAATATATAAGTTTTATTAATATGTAAGGAAAGGGAGGACAGACTGAATAGTGTATCCCTGGTTAAAATAGTGATTCAACTGTGACCTATAAAAACCTTAACTAGGGGCGCCTGGGTGGCTCAGTCGTTAAGCATCTGCCTTCAGCTCAGTCGTTAAGCATCTGCCTTCGGCTCAGGTCATGATCCCAGGGTCCTGGGATTGAGCCCCGCGTTGGCGGGAAGCCTGCTTCTCCCTCTCCCACTCCCCCTGCTTCTGTTCCCTCTCTCACTGTGTCTCTCTCTGTCAAAGAAATAAATAAAATCTTAAAAAAAAAAAAACTTTAACTAGATTTCTCCATGTATGTCAAGGGGATTATTCTATGACAATGATTAATATACACTGATGACAGATTATATTTGCTAATAAAGGATTCATAATTATTTGATCATCAAAACTATCTAGACATTTCCTGCCTTAGGAATTAAGGCTCATAAGCATATAATTCCCTAATTATTTGTATCATCTGAGCACATTTTAATTGAATTATTCATATAATTATGGGAGCTTGAATTTGGCCTAGGAAATAATTTGACTTTATTCTGTAACTCAAAGAAAAGATCTGAGAACACAATTAACCACTGTCTTCAAAGAGACATTCTCTTAAACAATAGCTATATTTTAGCTGCAATTGTTTATTTACCAGATAAGAAATCAAATTAGATTCATGCCAATGACAGTTCCAGATAGCAGCATGCTATACAAATATTTCCTATCTAGTTCTGGGATGTTAAATCCAAACAGGAAATAAATGTGATGTTCAACAGTTACAGCTTATTGCTTCGTTCAAGACACTGAGTAGTTGTATTTTAAAATTTGCTAAGCCTTATCTTGCTTATAAAATTTAATTTCAGCTCATATGTTAGGCCTCCTAAAATGGTGTTTGTAATATTTAAAATAAATGCATATAGTCTTTATAGTTTGATAAAGTTTCAAAAGTACATTTCCTTAAAATTAATTTTATTTGCATTATTTAAATTCTATGATATCCTGTGACTTAAAAATGATAGTCTGAAATTTTTAAAGCCAGAATAGACATCACTCTTCCTCTCAACACATGAATGAACTATAACTCAGGTTTGGAAAATATATTTATACATATACAAATTTGAAAAATCAAAATCATTAAATGTAAATAGCCCACATTTACATAATTCCTATTTAACCACTCTTTTTTCTAGTGTGTAACTTAATGTAGCATATTGATGTAAAATTTTTGCCATCCTCTTTAAGTGATTCCTAGATTTGTGTTAACTTGGAATTCTTATAATTTAATGCAATTTATTTGCTTCTGCTCAATTATTTGCTCACCAAGTATATCAGTTTTCTACTTAAACTGCTTTCATAAAAATCACCAATCACCTTTACATTGCCAAATTCAATGAAGAATACTCAGTTCATTTTTTAATCTACCCCTTTTCAGTATTTGGCACTTATTGATCACCTTATTTGATCACCTTATTTTCCTCCTTTTTTGACAGTTTCCTTAGCTTTCAAACACACTCTTTCCTTGGTTTGTCTCTTACATTCGGAATGCCTTTCCTTAGCTTCCTCGGTAGATTACGCCTCCTTTCACCATTTAATACTGAGGATTCTCAACGTTCTGTTTGCTCATCCTGTTCAATAGCCTCTCCCCTCTGGATGACCTCATTCATACTCATGGCTTCAACGACTGACATACAGTCAATGACTCCCAAATCCATATCCATAGATCAAAAACCTATATATCCAAACACCTATTAGATATTTTTTACGGGGATGAGTCAGACATCTCAAGTTGAAGCTTCTCCAAACTGAACATACAGTTTTTCCGCCACACCTGAATTGGCGGTTATCTGAGCCAGAAACTGATTAAAATTTTTCCCAGTTCTTCAATTTCCTTATCTAGTGGTTCATTAGCTTTTGAATCTGTTCCTTCCTCTTCATCCTCTTTACCATAGTTCAGACCATGAGCATAAATTTACAGCATAATTGAAGAACCTCCTAACCACTCCCTTTGTCTCCATTCTCACCTGGTACATACCATATCCACACATCTGCAAAGGGGATTTTCTGAAGTTCAAACAAGAATTACATGACACTCTGCTCGATCTCTTGCCACATCAACAGGCTGCAGTGTGGGAGGGGTCAGTCCACGCTTGCCTCTCTGGTTTGCATACAGTATTTGCTCAACTTGGAATGACACTTGGTTCACTCTTACGTAGTTACATGTTGGGTTCAAGCATTAATTACTTGTAAACATTCCCTAACTGTGCAAATGTGGTTAGATGGCATTCCTGAAAACTGTGTTTCTCTATCATGCTTATATTGCCTTTTGCCTTTTTTGGGTAATTGACAGCATACTTTTGAATCTTTCTAAATCTATGAATTCCTAGAAGATAGGAACTAGGGCATTTATCTCTACATTCTTTTTTTTTTTTTTTTTAGGATTTTATTTATTTCTTTGACAGAGAGAGACACAGCAAGAGAGGGAACACAAGCAGGGGGAGTGGGAGAGGGAGAAGCAGGCTTCCCACCAAGCAGGGAGCCTGATGCATGGCTCAATCCCAGGACCCTGGGATCATGACCTGAGCCGAAGGCAGATGCTTAATGACTGAGCCACCCAGGCACCCCTATCTCTGCATTCTTAAAGGTTAACATAATGCAGGGCATCCAGCATACAATCAACCTTTTCTTTCTTTTTTTTTTAAGCATTCATCTACTCTTGAGAGCATATTTGTAGATCATATTGGGCAATTTTGTTTCTACTAACTATAAAACAAGGGGCATAAAGATAATAGTTTTAAGTATCATAATCTTTCTGTTATGGGGGGAAAGAAATACATTTCTAAAGAAAGCTTCTGAATTTATAAAATTGGAAAAATCAATTCTTCTCTTTTAATATGATTTAATTCTGAGTTAAAGCCCTCATCACACATTATAGATGAATTATTCTGTGAGATAAACCACATTATATGTCTTATAAAAATGACTATGTGTTTTAATAGTAGTATACACACACACACACACACACACACACACACACACACACACACACACACACACATATTTGTGGGAGCATTCCTAGTAAAGAGTAGACTAATCAAAGTGAAAAGAAAAGCATGAAACAGGGACTCAAGGAAACTGACTTCCAACACCAACTTGGTGTGCTCCTTCCTGGGTATCAATGGACAAGTTAATTCCTTTCCCTAAGCTTCAATTTTCAATTTTCTCATATGTAAATTCCTATCTCATAAGACTTGGGGGAGAATTAAGTGAAATTATATGCACATATATGCTGGATGTTAAAAACAATTCAAATTTCTGGGGCTCCTGGGTGGCTCAGTCGGTTAAGCGTCTGCGTTCAGCTCAGGTCAATCCCAGGGTCGTGGGATTGAGTCCCATGTCGGGCTCCTTGCTCAGCGGGGAGCCTGCTTTTCCCTCTGCTTCGGTCTGTTACTCCACCTGCTTGTGCTTTCTCTCTCTCTGTCAAATGAATAAATAAAATCTTTAAAAAAAAATTCAAATTTCTGGGGTGCCTGGGTGGCTCAGTCAGTTAAGCACCTGACTCTTGGTTTCAGCTCAGGTCATGATCTCAGGGTCGTGGGACAGAGCCTCCCCACGAGCTCCCCACTCAGCACGGAGTATGCTTGAGATTCTCCACTTATCCCTCTTCCTCTGCCCCCCACCCCTCCCAATTGCTCGTGTGTGCTCTCTCTCTCTCTCTCTTCCTCTGTCTCTCTCAAATAAATACATAGAATCTTAAAAAAAAAAAAAATCAAATTTCTCTCCTTGCATAGTCCTAACAGGGTTACGAATCTTATGAAGGGACAGAAATATCGTAGGAATATTAGCAATCTTATCTGTGGAACTACTTAGTATGTTACTATCTTGTGATTTCTCTGTAATAAATAATATAAGAAAAAAGTCTTAACAAAGTCAATTTATAAAAATATCCATGCTTTAGACTGGAGGAATAACATTTAGATGTCATTTTCCTTGGAATCTTCCTCAGGATGGTATGCTACAAACAAATTAGTACAATTCCTACCTGCTAAACCAGGAATATGTCATCCTACTGAAGAATGAAGCATTTTTCTCTGGACTGCATTTCTAAAAAGAAAAATATAACAAGCAGTCTATGAAGAAAATGCCTTTATTTCAAATTTGAAATATCTTTGTCAACAGGTGGAAAAGTAAACATGAAATAATTTCATCTACCAATAGTTGCAGCTATGTTGCTATCATAATCCCTAAGGAATAAAATTAAGATATGAGAATGGTGGTTGGACTAGAGGCATTTTAAGATTTCTCCCAACATTATCATTATGACTCTGTTTACATAGCAAGAAATCATGTAGGAAAGGGAAATCATTTCTGAAATTTCTACTTCTCATTCTCTCTCTCTCTGTATATATATATTTATCTCCTTGAATTCCTATGACTGTGTATATATGTATGTATTTGCTTATGTATACATACATAATTTAGCTCTCTATACAAGCTAAACTTAAAACATTTTAATCACTAAATTAAAGATAGTTTTGTTTTTTTCTAAAAATATAAAAATAAGAGAATATAATAGGCACTTGGTTTACATCTGTGTGCTTAATTACATATTTTAGTATAAAGGTATAAAGATATAAACATTTATTTATCACAATTACATATTATTTTGGGAGTTTACAACATTACCATAAAATTCTTCCTGTTGACCTGGTGAGTTCAACCAAAAGAAGGGCTTAAAAAGGCCTCAAAACTAACCATTTTATATTTTTAGAGTCAGCACCAATGTCTATATTTTAAAAAAGTAAAACTGATCACCACAGTAAAGTTCATTATGAGAAATTGTCCATATTTAACAATTTTAGCACTGACCCTCTCTAATCCAGTTCTGATCTCAGACATAAAGTGTTCACTATGTTTAAAAAAATTCTTATCCTAGAAGGAATTTGTGCAACAAAATTCCAACCTATACAGCAAAATGTCCTGAGAAAACACTGTTCACTCCAAATCTGTTCTCCGAGTTATAGCAAATGATCTACTATAAATCATTTACTCAATTGCTATCTATCCTTATATTATTGTTGCAAAAAGTAAATGCAATGACAGATGTAAAACCATCATCATACTTGGCACATGTGAACTGTATCATCATCACTACTATTACCAAATATATTATTTGGAAAATAAGTGCACATATTGTGGAGAATGTTCTGAAAATTCTTGAATTAACCTGCAAGTCACATTTTATTTCACAGGGAGTTGCCAACTTGATAATTTAGCACCAAGCAAAGATCGTATTCACCTCCAAAACACACGCATTTCTGTGGCAGACTGCAAATGGCTACAGATCTTTAGCAGCTTTTCCCATCAAGAGGTAAATGCTAGTCTCCACCCCTTGAAAATTTTGATCATGAAAATGCCACAAGAGTGACACCAAGAGAGCTCCAATTCTAAGTGTCGAGAGGCTTGCTGTGCTCAGAACCCTGAGTGCACCATGTGTCTGATCCTGAGCTGGCCTGCTAGAGGATGAGAGACCTCATAGGAGAGAAATGAGGTGCTCATCTGACAGGTCCTGGCTTGGAACAAGGGCTAGACATAGGAGTAAATTAGTCCTAGACGATCCTGTCACCAGCCAACTTTCCAGTTGGCTTTAGTGCCTGAAAGAGATCAGCAGAGATCAGCCAAGCTGACCCAAACCAGGTCATGACCCAATTGATCCAGAGAATCATGAGCTAAGTAAAAAAGGTGGTTGTTTTCAGCACCCATATCCAGCAAAGCTACTAGAGAGGGTTATTTTAGCAGACCGAAACCTCGGTATTTGATTTAACATTCCCTGTAGGCCCATTTTCCAAGTGAAAGCATCTCATATGAAGCCCTTTGAGTCCTTTAGTAAGTAGCCTCCTTAGATGTGGGCCAGGCTTCTTACACTGAATTTATCACGTAAATTCCAAATGTACCTCCCAGAAAAAAATTACAGTAGACAGGTAAAATATCTGGTGAAGGTAATAAGCCTTATCAAGCACCAAGAATATACAAATGACTTTTCAATAAATACTGAATGCATAGCATGGGCCTCACTGAGTTCATTACTGATATATTGCTACAAAGTAACTTCTTTGTAGAAAACCAAGACAGGACAATTCTAAGAGTGATAAGGAAAATCTGCGTCCTCGGATGGCCCACCGAGCCAGCGAGAGACTCCCAGTCCTTGCCCCGAGGCTCTTCCGGTTCTTCTCCCTGCTCTGCTTCCCGCACGGGGTCTTCTCCCTGCCCGGATTCACAAACGCGCCAAATGTGCCAAGTATGCGGAAGTGTATAAATTACCCCCTTTGTTTGAGCTCGGGGCTCAGACCTTTGGAGATCACTCTTCTCTGAGCCCGCTGGTGTTAATTAAACCTCCTATCCTCCAAGATCTCCGAGTGCCGCTTGGTTCTTCCATCAGGTGATCCAGTCCAGGTTCCGTAACAAGAGTATCTTCCAGTGTCTTAATTTACTCCCATCTTGTCCATTAAACATTTCTCAATCCTTCTAACTCACTGATCTCACTCTGACAACACTTCTGGTCTGCAGACCTAACTGACCCCAGTGTTTCCCATTTCCCTTGTTGCCCCAAGCCCACTACAGGCCTTTGTTTTCTAATCCATTTTCTTATCTATTATACTTATCTACCATTGCAGGTATAGCAGGTATCCTATCAACATACCTTAACATTGCTGACTTAAGGGCAATTTTCATTTGAACGGAGGTCCTGTTATTTTTGGATTATGATGGAGGAGCAGGAAATTTTTAGACCGTGAGACCACACCATAGCCAGGCTCCAGGATTAGTGAAGTGTTTTGCTTTCAATCTTCCTTGGGTTCAACCTTGAGATGTGGTCCCACAAGGATATGGTTTGTGCGACTGCTACATTTAACAGTATCTCGTAAAGCCTAACTTCAGGAACTTCCTTTGTGCATACTGGAGCAAGGTTCTGGGATTGGTGGAGGAAGTTAGGGGAAGTGGAAGGACAGCCTCATGGAGAAGGGAAAACACCCAGAAATCAAAAATAATTTATGTTTCTTAATCACTTATTATGTGCCAGATTCTGTATGAAGTATATTATCTCATTAAATACAACATGTCTGTGGGGCTCCGACTACTCAGCCGGTTAAGCGGCGGCCTTTGGTTCAAGTTCTGGGATCAAGCCCCGGCAGGCTCCCTGCTCAGTGGGGAATCTGCTTCTCCCTCTGCCTCTCCCCCCTGCTCATGTTTCCTCTCTCTTTCTCAAATAAATAAAATCTTATATATATATATATATATCTGTCATGTCTTTGTGGTGAAACCATTTTTGTCAACTCCATTTTACAGCGGAGGAAACTAAGGCCTAGAGTTTAAGAAACTTAAAGAAGTTTAAGAGATTGGATCTAATCCAGTTAGTCCATTCTATCTTCCAGTCGTAATTCCACACTCTCAACTCTACCTGTTACAAGCTGCTGATACTGAGATATCTTTTCTTCTGCCCACATCCTTCTACTTCACCTCTGGCTAATTCTCACTTGTACTTCAATCCTATTTAAGATTTATTGCCTTTGGGAAAGAAAAAAAAATTTATGGCCTTTGATAATTCCTTTCCTCCCATCCCAGCCTTCAAGGCTTATATATGTGTGTGTGTGTGTGTGTGTATGCGTGTGTGTGTGTATATATATATACACATATATATATGTATATATATATATTTATTTTTTTTTTTAGGGCTTATATTCTTGTTCTGGGTTACCATAGCAATCTCAACATATGCCTCAGGGAGGATTTAAGGAACTCTTCAGAACTGTCTTCACTGAATGTACCCTCACTCTTTCCTATCAAATCATTTGCTGACAGGTGCTTCTCTCTTGCTAGACTTAGTTCCTCTGGAAGACAGAAAACTGTGTTCAATTTATCTTTATATTTTCAGTTTTAGCGCAGGGCCTAGCTCACAATAAACATGTTGCGGGGGGATGAATGAATGGCCCCCGCTAATCACAAGTATTTAGAAGTATTCTATTCATAGGTCACCATGCCAACCCTAGAAACTACCAGAAAGTCATGTTCTTAGCTTATAAGTAGGTGGGATTTTTCTCTGAGATCTATTATGTCAAAATATAGTCTCAGAATGAAATCATATAAGGTTTTTAATATGCTTTGAAGCCATCAACAATTTTTTTTTTAAATTGGCATCATGAAGTAACAAAAAGAAAATGCGATTAAAACTAGTATTTTTAGTCCTGTCTAAATGGATTCCTGGTCCATAAAGCTATCCAGGTTGAATAATAGTCAAGGATATAAACATTGTTGGAATCCTACAGGAAGAACTGACTACAATTTTGGGTGAGAGAATTGTTTGAGTTTTATAATTTCCCACTGTATTAAGTTTGTGATTCACTGCCTTTGGCCACTTCTGTAGTTGCACCAATGATGTTAAACCCATTTCCCTGCTTAAGTCTGCCATCTCTCCTGTAAAGTTAAAAAAAAAAAAAAAAAGTGTATTGTCCTGGTGGAGTTCTTACACATTTTCAAGGGATTTATTCAACCTCTATATTTTATAGACTTTTAAAAAGAATACTTTACATATAATTCGCTTTACTTTTAAAGACATTTATAGTTTCATTTTATATGTAATTAGAAGAATGCTGTCATATTTATTTGACACTTGGAGCCACTAACAAGAACCAGGATTAAAACAAGATCCCCTGAACCTGAATTTTTCTTTCTCCTTTTTAGAATTACAGAACTACTTATGTGAGGGGCTATCTCTAAGACTTTGTCTTGTACAGTAGTGAAAAACAAAACAAGTGGAATTTTTGTTAGGGAAATTGCTCCTAACACACCGCTGCAGCGTTGGTCGCCCTGTACTATGGTCCTAGCACATGACTTCTATTGTGGAAGAAGCACGTGTTAATCATGGGGGCAGAGCAAGGCACAGTTAAGTGTCTGCAGTTTCTGGATTGCCCCAACCGCAGTTTCCCAATACCCGGTCAGTGAACACCTGTCAGTTAACCCCGTGGTATTTATGCCGAATCTCCCCCTGCAGTTTCGGTGGGTTCTGCCACTGCTTGTGGAAGTCCATCCCAACCTCTCCTCCTCCGCTGATGCCAGGTCCATTCATTCTTTTCTCAAATGCTTGTTTCTGTTGATGGGGGAGTGTTTCACCCCTTCAAAGAAGCCTCTTTCTCTCCTCCAGCAGCCACCTTGACTGAGCTCTTGATAGTTCAGATTTCACATCATCCTGAGGACTGGTGTCAGCTCTCACGACTGCGCGCGCGCGTGTGTGTCCGTCCGTCTGTGTGTGATTACTACTAAAACGGGGGCTCTAAAACATCAGTTCACAGGCCAGCGTCCGAACCGGCGGCTCTCCCCCACCTCCCTCTCCCCACCCAGAGTGGCGAAGACCGCCCGCCTCCCCCCAGGGTCCCCCAGGACCAATGAGCATTACCTGCGCCTCAGGCCCCTCGGGGACCCGCCCGTAGTCGCTGCCGTCGCCCCACCTCCGCGGGCTGGAAAACATGGTCCGCGGGCGCCTGGCGAGGGGAGGCGGGGGCAGGTACCGAGGCTGTTACCTCTCTCTCGGCTGGGGTCCGCCGGTCCGGCGCCCAGAAGTTGGGAGGACGCGAGCACTCAGCCAGACGTAGTTGGCTGTCGCCCTGCCCTGAGCCGGCCCTTCCCGGGAGCGCGTCCGGGGCGAGGCAGGGGGCGGGAGCGAGGCGGGCGGACCCTCGCGGGCCCGGGGCGGGCGGGGAAGGGGCGGAATGAGCAGAGGCGGGACCTTCTGTAGAGGGCGACGATCTCTGCCTCCGGGGCAGTTTGCACTTGACTCAGTAAGTTCTCCACTCTTCACTTGGCAGGATTGCTGTGTTAGAAAATGTTTCTTTTCTTTCTTTCTCTCTCTCTCTTTCTTTCCTTCTTTCTTTCTTTCTGTAGATTTTATTTATTTGTTTGACAGAAAGAGCACAGGCGAGGGGGAGGGGCAGAGGGAGAGGGAGAAGCAGGCTCCCCACTGAGCAAGGAGCCCAACTTGGGCTCCATCCCAGGTCCCTGGGATCATGACCTGAGCCGAAGGCAGAGGCTCAACGACTGAGCCACCCAGGCGCCCCTTCTTTATGATAGAAGCACAAAGCTCATTTCTCCCTGGGATGACATGTTTATAAACAGAACATTACAGCGGTCCGGAACAGAAAACTGTTAAGGACAACAGGAGTCAGGAGAACTTTATGGAGCTAATTTTATTGCAATGACTTTAAAATTAGAAACAAATGAAATACTTCCCTTAATACTTCCTAATATTAGGAAACCATAACAGTATATGAAATCTAAATTTTACTCTTCATATTAGTTATAAAGCAACATAATAAATGAAAAACTTCGTAGTAACTAGAATCAGCAAAGGGCTAAATGAGAAACATGACATATAAAAGGGAATATGAATATTAAGGATGGCATTTGAGTTTTAATAACTTGACAAACCATGAGCCTTGTATAAAGTACTGATGTATGCAGTACTTTGAGAAAGATCTGCTGACCCCTGAGATGTGTCATTGGTCTGAGAAAATATTTTGTTTCAATTTACTTAGGACCTGAAGCAACAGGAGTAATTTTATTTTATTTTTGCTTGAACTCCTGACCCTGAGGTGAAGAGTGGCATGCTCCAAGACTGAGCCAGCCAGGCATCCTAAGAGGGAGTAATTTTAGAAATTCTGAATAATGGGATAAAGATAAAGCAATGTGATAATATCACAAGGATGGGTAATTACGTTTTGGGACTAAGGAAGATTCTGTCTGCATCTTGAAATTAATGTTAGAGGTACATGGAAAGAATTGAGATTTAGGGGCGCCTGGGTGGCTCAGTCATTAAGTGTCTGCCTTCGGCTCAGGTCATAGTCCCCGGATCCTGAGATCAAACCACGCATCGGGCTCCCTGCTCAGTGGGAAGCCTGCTTCTCCCTCTCCCACTCCCCCTGTTTGTGTTCCCTCTCTCTTTGTCAAATAAATAAATAAAATCTTAAAAAAAAAAAAAAAAGAATTGAGATTTAGGATTGAAGAAAGCCTGTTTCCTGGAGAAAAAAGGCCCATAGATGATACCCAGAGGAAATTTTGGCTTGCCCATAGAATGGGCCAAGCTGTGAGGAACCAGACAATTTCTATATAAGGATTGGGCTAAATGATTCATCCGAGAATTAAAGTTCTGGGGGATGTTTAGAATACAGTTTATTTGGCTTTCTTCCTCTCTTTAGACCATATTTGTCTGGCCCTTTGCAAAGAGGAAGTTGTAGATTTTAGTTTGAAACAAATGTGTTTGTGAAGAATTGAGGTTGCAGCTTGGGATTTAGAAACTTTGTCTCACTTCTTCCAGAACTTTATACAAACTCAAGTGCAATCTGGGGACATTTCATATTCAACAGCCCGGCCTGAGGGGCCCCTGCTCCATCTGTACTTATAAAATGCTCACTGTGTGGATTCCATGTGGAAAATACGAGATCTTTGTAGAGTTAGTCCTTGCTTTTCAGATACAAGGAAAGAAGGAACTTGGAACCTGTGCCTTGGAGGAGGAAGCCAGGAAGAAGAAGCCTAAAAATAGCTCAGGCTTTAAATTCAACATGTGTTTTCCTCCCTCTTCTTGGAATCAGTCCCCTCAGAAAAGGCTGGTGTTCTGGCAGCTGAAAGCAGACAGATTTCTATACACACTCTAATATAGACACACAATCCACTGATTGGTGGGAGGAGGCAGAGATCCCCAAGGTAATTAATTATTAGTAAGTTATGAATAAAGGTGAGAGAGGGCTATCAGTGCGTTGGGGAACTGGAATGATGAAGTCTCCACTCAAAGGAATTGGGGGAAAAATCTCTGGGAGCGCCACAGGATTCCATTTTAAGTTTCTCCATTTTGAAGGAGGCTCAAGGTAAGACTGTGCTAATAAGAAGGAAGGCATGAGAATTTTCAAGAAAGGAATGACCATTTTCATTGCTTCAATGAAAAAAACAGTAAAATATTCAGATTTGCCTAGGCAACGGAAAGTATAAAATAAAATGACCTTGACATAAGCAAAGCATTGCTGCCAAGTTAGCATTCTATCACTGAATTCTCACACCAGCTGAATTGTGAAATAAATATTTCCTCCTCAGGAAAAATAAAATCATGGAAAGATGGAATAAAAGGGCATGTGGGTTTAGTAATGGGTGGAGCATGTTTTATGTCACAGTATTCCATTTTTTTTTAAGCTCATTTTGAGGATTCTTTTTTGAAGATTGTATTTATTTATTTGAGAGAGACAGAGAGCATACAAGCAGAGGGGGCGGCAGAGGGAGAGAGAGAGAAGCAGAGGAGCCCGATGCGGGGATCGATCCCAGGACCCTGGGATCATGACCTGAGTCAAAGGCAGACGCTTAACCGACTGAGCCACCCAGGCGTCCCAATTTTGAGGACTCTTGTCCTCCCAGGGATTCTGTTCTTACTTTACAAGTTCTGCAGGCACTCAGCTCATCCTTTCTTGTTGAGAGCTTCACAGATCAGGGTCAGAATCCCTGAGCCTGATTAGAATAAGCCTGGAAAGAAAGAGCTGCGTGTTTCCCATAGTTAGCTGAGCAAATGGTTGTCACCATGGCAGAGAGGGGAGAATTCTTTTCCTCAAGGCAACTGTAGGTTGTGTTTGTATACGGGGTGGAGTCTGGAGTAGACATTATTTTCACTGTCCTTGTTAACCTTGGTATTAAAAATTGAATTAATAGTACTCTTCAGTTCCTGGCATACTACCATCATTTTGTGAAGTACCATTTTTATTTTGTTTTGTTTTCTTTTTATTTCCCCACTGACTGAATTTCCAACCATTTATTACCCACCATAAGTCATTTAACTGGAGTGACACAAAAGTATACAAATGGCATTTTCTTATGCAGTCATTACAATACAATTCCTTCCCTCCCCCCCTTATTTTTTAACTTATTGTGAGGCTATGCAGTACTCACCTATTGTTCCTGACTTCTCCATGGTGCTTTGTTCTATGCAAATACCACAACTTAGAAGAACTTTCAAGTGATTAAGCACATAGACTCTGAAGTAAGACTTCAGGTTAAAGTTCAGCTCCACCATTTAAGAAGTGGAAGATGAAAGCAAGTCATTTAACTTCTCAGGGCTCACTTTCCCATCTATAAAATGGAAGTGATAGAGATGCCTTCTTCATAGATTTGTTGTAAGGATGACATAATTCAATCATATAATAAGTAAAGCACATAGGACAGCAAGAGCACATGGTGTATATTGAATGAATTATTATGATGATTATGACTTACCTAGTCACCTACTGAACAAGATGTAGGCTAAGTCCAACTCCTTGTTCCCCTGGTCAGTGCTGTGAGGAATATCTCTCTGAGGACGGGTGTGTAACTTTCTCTTAGACCAAGAGATCTAACTCAAACTTTTTGGATTCAGGAACTCTTTACATTCTTCAAAATTATTGAGTACTTAACTAACTTCTGTGTATATGGAGTATCTCTGGATATTCACTATGTTAGAAATTGTAATTTCTTTAAATTTAAAAAATTTTAAAGTTTAAAATTTTTTACTTATCATTTTATTTAAAGATAATAATAAACCCATTACATGTTTTCATTAATGATAGGTTATTTATGAAAAGTAGCTATATTTAAAGAATGAAAATTTTTTCTGAGAATACTGACATTGTTTTACATTTTCTTTTCCTTTTTTAAGAAAAAGATGTGAGAGTGAGGGGGTGGGGAGCAGGGAGAGAGAGAGAGAATCTTTTGTTGTTGTTGTTAAAGGTTTTGTTTAGTTTTTTGTCAGAGAGAGAGAGCATAAGCGGTGGGGAGCGGCAGGCAGAGGGAGAAGCAGGCTCCCTGCTGAGCAAGGAGGCCGATGCGGGACTCGATTCCAGGACCCTGGGATCATGACCTGAGCCGAAGGCAGCTGCTCAACCGACTGAGCCACCCAGGCATCCCATTATTTTACATTTTAATGTCTGGTTTGGTAAAAGATGGTGGGACTCCCATATCTGCGTCTGCGTTCAACCTATTATAATATATGCTTTTGATTGAAGTAGATGAAGAAAATCTGGCTTCCTACACATATGTAGTTGGAAGAGGTAGATTAATTTGTTGCTTTTCGGGTAGTTCTGGGTATTTTTCTTTGATAGAACAGCAAAACTCTGTTAGTTTCTTAAAAGTTAGTTGCAATGTAGAAGCTGAAGCCCTATCAGTAAACTTTTTGTGCTACATTAAAATTCACTGGTCTCTCTTGCATTTTGAATGAGTCTTTTATAACTGTATGATTTTGTAACATGATGTCTTGGTTATTTGGAATGTATTAGTTCCCTGAGTAATGAATATCTTCCAAATGTTGACACATATCATTATGTAATATCAAAAAAAGTTTATTGATATCACCACCAATGTCATCAAAAAACTCTTTAAATATAGGAAAGCTGTCAAGCTCATAATGCTGGATACTGGTATTCTAAAAATGTAACTTTCTCTAAAAACCTTGAATTTTTGGGCGCCTGGGTGGCTCAGTTGGTTAAGCAACTGCCTTCAGCTCAGGTCATGATCCTGGAGTCCCGGGATCGAGTCCCACATCGGGCTCCCTGCTCAGCAGGGAGTCTGCTTCTCCCTCTGACCCTCTTCCCTCTTGTGCTCTCTCTCATGCTCTCTCTCTCTCAAATAAATACATAAAATCTTTGTAAAAAAATAAATAAAAAAATAAAAATCTTAAAAAAAAAAACTTGAATTTTTCACTGGCAACAAACACCATCAGTTGTATCCCTTGAAATGGCAGAATCACTTTATTTTCTCTTGAGCAAATTCTGCCAGATATCCAAATCTGAATAACCATGGTTTGTCTTCAGTCATTCTTTCGTGTAAAAATGGTGTTCCATGAAATAGTGTCCAATTCAGCTTCCATTCAAACTATTGTCTAAGTGTTTTTCCTCAAAGCTACCATTGTACTTTGTCATGCAGCAGGAGTGCTTTGTGGGTACTTTGAATTTCATCACACAAAATATTAGAAACACATACTCAAGGGTCAAAACTGAATAGCTGTACACACACACATTTTAACCTACTGTGAATGCACAGTGGTAAAGAATACGATGACTACTTGTACTTGGCTTTGCTGCATTTATTTGTTCTAAAGAGCCAGCAGTTTTACCCATAATTACTTTTGCATCATGGGTCCAAATGTTAACAAAGTGAGAAGGACAGGTGAAAAAAAGACTAGGTGCTAAGACTAGTTATTTGTTTCTGGTGCATAACAAGACCACCATCCAAGAAAGTTCTGAAGAGGGTTTACATTAAATTTAGAAATGTAAATTTAAAATTTAATTTTAAATAACAGAATTCACCATTGATTCATATTCTCTCCCAAGAGAATAAACAGCAATGAAGTCAAATACTTTATTGCTAAATATTTTCACTGGGTCATTACGTATATATTTGGAACAAAGAAAAAGTAAATTATAACAATAGGACAACTGTTGAGTTAATTATATATACATCCACATGATGCAATATTATGTCATGATAAAAATGACATCTATGATAAAAGTATCTGAACATGACAATATAATTATATAATTTTAAAGGATATAGCCTTTATAGATGATATCAAGTATATGTAATTAATTAAATTACTATAGTATAAAAATGTTAAATTATTTAAAATATTAAATTATTTACTGTTCGCAAATAATCATGTTTATAGTGGTCCCCATTGGATAGTGAGATTATGAAAGATTTTTATTGTCTGTATTTATATATTTTCAAAATTCCCTATAGCAAGCATGCATTAGTTTTTATTTTTTTATTTTTATTTTTTAAAAGATTTTATTTATTTGACAGAGAGAGACACAGTGAGAGAGGGAACACAAGCAGGAGGAGTCGGGGAGGGAGAAGCAAGCCTCCCACGGAGCAGGGAGCCCAAGAGGGGGCTGTATCCCAGGACCCGGGATCATGACCTGAGCCGAAGGCAGACGCTTAATGACTGAGCGCCCCAGGCGCCCCTGCATTAGTTTTTAAAGTAGACAAAAATAAATGTTAAAAAAAGGGCGGTTTCGCCAATGGGCCCATGTGTTTATAAACAGGCACATAATTCTTCAACACAAACTTTGCACCTCCATGGCTCACGTTTCCCCAAATGATTTATCCGCGTAGGAAAGGAGGAGATGATTGAGGGCGTGGTTGAAAGCAGGGCTTGAATGTGAGACCAGAGGTAGAATCTCAGTTTTCATTCGCTAGCTGTGTGAAACTACGCAAATCACCTAGCTTCTTGTTTCTTAGCCTCAGTTTTTCAGCCTAACTTTTACCTCACAGGGCACCAAAAGTACTATATTAGAAACTGAATTAGAAACCAGTTTAAAATGTTACGCACAGAACCTGGCATGCGGTTACGTACTCAGTACATATTGCAATCATACTACATTTAGAGTCATATCTCAAAAGTCTAAAGGCTTTTGAGCTCAGCTCGGATTGGAAACCAGAAATGTAAAGCACGGCCAGTGTGCAGAATTATGAGGCTGTCTTTCCAGATCTGCTTCTCAAAAGGAGAACAAGAGTATTTAAAGGAATGATTGAGAGCTTGACAAAGAGAACCGGTAAAATATGAAGACGCAAGAATTGAAGGGCGCCTGGGTGGCTCAGATGGTTAAGCATCTGCCTTCGGCTCAGGTCATGATCCCAGGGTCCTGGAATCGAGTCCCACGTCGGGCTCCCTGCTCCTTGGGAGCCTGCTTCTCCCTCTGCTTCTCTGTCTCTCTCTCCCTCTCTCTCTCCCCGTCTCTCATGAATAAATAAATAAAATCTTAAAAAAAAAAAAAGACGCAAGAATTGAAAATGCTTGCAAGTGTCACTGTGCCTGTCCAGATTGGACAGAAAAGTGATAGGCAACTGGAGATGGAAACATCTCAGATACAAACCTTTATGAGTTATATTTAACCAGTCACCGGATCGCAATTCCAAATATGCCCTTGGAGGGATAAATGGAACAACTTTCCACCTGAGTCAGCCAACAGATTGCTGCCTGTTAAAGGTGAACTTGGCTTTCTTTTACATACATGGAAAGGCATGTGCAGGTACCTCGTTGATAGCTTTATTCTTGATTGAACATGGCTACTGTTTTTTTCCCAGTAGTAAGCATAACCAAATATCCTCAGAATTTCCATACCGATCACAATAGCATTTAGTAGCAAAAGGGCAGGTAATGATTTTGACAGGGAGAATCAAACATTTTTAAAGTTAGAATGCCTTGGTTTATTTCTATTGACTATGCACAGGTTTTTCTCTATGAAGCTCAGACCTCAGAATCGGACACCATTGAGAAAATGGCCAACTTTTTAATCCCTGCATTCTTCCTAAAATGACAGCCAATAGCAAAATGAAGTGAGCAGAACATCTTGGCCTTAAAAAAACAAAAGAGCCAGTCATTTTACCAGCAAAATGAGTTAATTCAAGAACAGCAGAGGAATTGCAACTTGGGACTAGCAAACTTTGGCAAAGCAGAGCCGCGGCAGGAGAACACAGCAGAGGGGCTTGCTTTCATAGGAGGAAGGAAGAAGCTGGGCGGGGCTGTTTTCTTGCGTGCAGGTGGTGATGGCTTCTCATTGGCTCAGTGTGGCAGTTTCTCATTGGCTGAGCTATTGATGGGCATAGAGAAAGCCTTCTTCTTGCTGGGTTATGTAAAGCGAGTTTCTTTCAGTTGCGGAATGTGAAATATGCTTCTTTCATTGAGTTGTAGTGCACGAGAGCGCCCCCGTCAGGGATTCTTGACTCTATTTTAAATGTGGCTTCTTTTACATATTTTTCCCCAAAATAGTCGAAATAGTCAAATCACTTATTAATTCCATGTATTAAAAGCAAGTGCAAGTTGCTCTGCTTTCGACTGCATTACAAAAGCTAAAAATCAACACCAGAGAAGTTAAAAACTAAGCAATAGTAGAAAAGGTCTCAAGTTTCAAAGGATTTATTCTAAATCCACCATGTCACAGAGGTAGAGTTCAATGACTTTCCCACCATTACAGTTAGAAAGAAAACCAGGGAAAAGTATTAGATTTCCTTGAATCCAGGATTCTTTGTGCCGCTATACCAATATGCTACATTTTCATTTTTCTTCAAAAAACTAATGATTTGCAAATGTGTAAGAGAAGCTACTAAGTCTGCTCATCTTCTGGTACAATTTAATTGTGATCATATTTGTTTGACCCCCCCAAAGTTGTATGCACATCATTTAGCAAAAAGAAATTTCCAAATATTTTCCAGAGAATTTCTTCAAATATGCACTGCTTTATTTAATTAATGTATTTAACAAGCATTAAATGACTACTTCTATTTGCCAGGCATTCTGGTAGGTGCTGGAAATGTAGTGAATTGTACTTATCCTCGCTGGATTATACACTAGTGGGAGAGACCAAGAAGAAACAAGTACACCAAGTAAATAAATAACTACAAAATGTATGGTGCTATGAAGACAATGAACAAGATGCAATATTAGAGAACAATGAATCAAGATATGGATCACCTTCCAAATTAGTTGGGGAAGACTCACAGGTTAGAACATAATGATAAACTATAGCCCGCCACAGGAATAGCAGGAGGCAATCAATTTCAGGTAAGGAAATACTGTAGGCAGAAACCTAAACACGTTTTCTTTGTGTTTTTTTTCATGCTTTTTATGATGCAAATTACTTGAAAACATATAAAACATATAATCTGCCCATGACTAGGTATTGCTAAACCCGCAGCGGAACTGTATACTTTTTTTTTTTTTTGAGATTTTATTTATTTGAGATAGAGCATGAGTGGGGCAGGGAGGGGCAGAGGAAGAGGGAGGAACAGACACCCCACCAAGCAGGGGCTTAATCCTAGCACCCAGGGATCATGACCCCAGCAGAAGGCAGACACTTAAGCAACTGAGCCACTCAGGCACCCCCAGGACTGTATTCTTTATTTCTCCATCTTTCCCCACCGTTTCCTGAATCATTATCTGGTTTCCAAAGAGACGTATGTGGGGCAAAGTCCACATTTATCTTTTTTAAATGAACATTTATTGAGCCACATTACACATGTCTGCACATGTTTATTTCTGTACATTCTGTGCATCATGCATAATGCACATCTATTACAATAGATCTGAATAGTTTGATCAAACTTATGTAAGATGCTAGGACAGAACCCTGAAGACTTTAAGCTCCAAACTTAATAATAGCTAATATTCATAGTGCAATTATTATGCCAGTTGGCATACTATTTACACTTATAATCTAAGTCCACACAACCAAACCCATGAATTTTTGAGAAACTAAGTAACTTGAAAAGAGTCACCTGGCTGATAAACTTAAGAATTGCCCAGAAGCAGTTTTACCATCAAGCTCTTTAGAATAGAGGGTAACCATGCAAGCAAAGCCCAAAGGCTGGAGCAGCTTGCGTGCACAGTGATATTAACACAGCTGGGGGAAGATGGTGTCAACACAAAGGGGTGGGGTTCTTATCATAGAATAGGTTTCAGAGAGGAAGACACTTTCTCAGTGTATAAACCCAGCATTTCAAAGGGAGGGCAATTCCTGCAAATTACCTTTTCTGAATTTTCCAGTGCAGGTGAATGGTCATTTAGTCATTCATCTGTTATTCATTAAATATCTGTTATGGAGTAGGCACTGTGTTAGGTGTTGGATACAATTTTTTAAAAAAATTAGAAAAGGCAGTCAAGGGCGCCTGGGTGGCTCAGATGGTTAAGCGTCTGCCTTCGGCTCAGGTCATGATCCCAGGGTCCTGGAATCGAGTCCCGCGTCGGGCTCCCTGCTCCTTGGGAGCCTGCTTCTCCCTCTGCCTCTCTCTCTCCGTCTCTCATGAATAAATAAATAAAATCTTTAAAAAAAAAAAAGAAAAGGCAGTCAAATCCCGCCCACATAAAACTTGCAAGTCTTATGTTTGGGGGGACAATGAACACACATATAAAGAAATGTTTTGATGTCAGCATGCTATGGGGAGAGATGCTGAGGGGAAGAAGCAAAGGAAGATGAGTGATGTTGCTGCAATTTATATGTGGTGATCAGCAAAGGTCTCTCTGAAAAAGGATTTTAAGCAAATACCTAAGGGAAAAGAGGAACAAGGAATGTGGTATCTGGCAAAATTCAAGGAAACTCTGCAATGAAAATTTGCAGAACGGGCGTCTGCGGTTTGGAAGAAACTGGGACAACAGTGGAACACTTTTCAGAACGTCCACCCACACCAGTTCTGGATGGCCCAGAGGCCGACAGGGTGCAGACAAAGGACCACAGCAGCTCTGACTGGAAGAGAGATTCATAAAAGTTGGATCTGAGTACAAAGAAGTTTTAGAAATGTGTCAATTGATTTGGTTTACTTCTGTATATCATTTTCTTGTAGGCACAAGAGTGATAAATAAAACCTTGGTCTAAAGCCTAAAAATATTCTCTATGTACGTGTAAAAGAACACATCTGCTAGGTAAGAAAACATTGTTTCATAGTTTAGTTGGTAATATCGTTTTTCCTTAGTGGTCCGTGAAATAAAGGTAAATCCCTAATCATTGACACCTTAGATCCAGTGAATTACAGTTTTGGGAACAGCAGATAGTGGAATTCTATAAAGGATAGAGATTTGCAAATGAGGCTTCTTATTAAAAAGACATCTTTTCAAAATAAAGCTAATGTTTTTCAAGTACCTAGAAGTAGAAATGATAAAAACACATGTATTTAAAAGCGTGAAAAGGGGTCATGACAGGCTGTGCACAATTTCTGCCTCTTTCCCTGTCCCTTGCTTGGCCAACATTCTCTTACTCAGAATCACCATCAATCTTTATCTGTTAAAGAAAAGGTGGTGGTTATGACACAAGAAAGTAGTCATTATCTTCCCATTAACATTAACAAGATGAATTTGTGGGATAAGGATGAGCCATAGAAGCAAGAGTTTTATTAATTTGGCTTTTAAAATGCACATTAATGAACAGAGAAAAGTCAAAAAAGCTTTAGATTCTACCAAGACTATTATCTAGCCTTAATTGTAGTAGACCCTACAAAAATTTAGACATGGGTTCTCCCTGCAATGATTAGTTGGTAATTGAGAGTTAATTTAAGGATTAAAGAGAAAAAAACATTTATCTGATTTGGACAAAATGGAAGAGAAAATGAAAATATGTATTATTTAATATGTTAAATTTATTTCTTTTTAATAGGTAACACTATCTATTTAAAGGTCACATTATTTTGAATTTAAATGTCAAATATACCTATGTTCATGTTTGAAATAATTATGCTTATAAGTATATTAAGCAAATCACCTGAATGTATTATCTCACAGTTTTATGAATTGAACAATCATAAAGAAGATGTTTAAAAAGAGCAAAGAAAAAAAAATCACCCAAATTCCATCCTCCTCTAATGGCCACTCTATGTATGATTTTTTATGTTCTAGTTCTCTCTATAAGCACCATTACTGAATTTAGTTGCAATTTTTACCAGGATTACATTTATATTCTTCCTTTTGCTACAGTTTCTACATAATTATTTTAAAATAACTACCCAATATTCTATGGCTAATGAGGCATAATTTAATTAATGAAGTAATGGAGTAAATTTTAGATTATTTTCAAATTTGTACTGTCACAGAGGACTCTGTGCAAAAAGTGTTTCCATCCACGTCTTTTCATTACTTCCTTGAAATGAATTACCAAGAATTATTAGTTCAGGAGGTTTAAACATTCAATGGCTCTAGTTAACTTTGGCAGCATTATGCAAAAGTATATACTACTAACATATTATTTTACCTGGTTCTGCAACACTCCTCCAGCTCTGTGGATACTGCTAACAATGATAACCTTAATCCAGTTCAAAACATGCCAGGCACTATTCTAAGCACCTTATATAGAATTGTAATGGAAAATTACAGATTTTATATTCAAATGAACTTGTGTTGGATTCTTTACTCTTCTAATGAGCTCAGTGACCTTGGGTAGGTTACTTAATCTCTTTGAGATAAGTTTCCCCAGTTATGCTATGCAATTAGTACTTAAAAATCTTGCAGGATTTTTAAGAGAATTGGTTTTCTTAAGACTTGAATTTTTTAAAAAATCTACCCCTTTAATCTAACTGGAATTTATTTTTAATATGTTAAAATACGTGAATATAATCCTTTTAGATAAATTTTTCATTTATCACAACATTGCTAATTAAGTAATCCCTTTTGCCATTATTCTGTCCCAGAGCAGCTGAAAAATCCTGGCGGCCGAGACTCTGAAAGACCCAGCTTAGGTTCTTCCACTTAAGACTCATTTCCCTTCCTTTTCCAGGGGCAGCCTTAGTTCCCGTGGCCCTGAAACACACACACATGCTCCCCTTCCTTTCCCAGCACCCACCAGCCTCCCAAAGCACTCAGTGCATCCTTATCGTGGAAGACCTGGGATAGCTCTCCTAAATTCCTTAGAAATGAACTTTTGTTTTGTTTTGTTTTGTCTCTGTGCATCTTTCCCCATGGAACAGGAGTGAAGTGTTTCACTTGGGGCTGGGAAACCATTTCTCCAGGCTTCTCCCCCCCTCCCAGCCCCCTCAGGAACAGGATTGGCCTTAGCTTCTGGGCCTATCTGCTGCCTTCCTTCTATTTCCTACCAGCTCTTCTGCTTTCCTTTGAGCTCTCTTGGGCTTGGGGATCTTACTTTTTATTTCCCAGCTCTTCATTTTTTTTCTGATCAGTTTTTTGGGGGAGGGGGTGTCCTCTTTTTTGCTTCTAAGAAAGCATTTGCCTTTTTCCCCTTTTCTTCCTTTCCCAACATAACAATCGTGGTAACAGAACGCGACTGCTGATTTACCGATGTATTTAATGTAAGTAAAAAAGGAAAAAAAAAAAAGATATATATAATCCTTATATTCTAAATTTTTATATACAATTGTATCTACTTCTAAAATTTCTATTCTTTTTCACTGATACATTGTTATGGTTGTACAATAATACTTTAGTAACTACTGGGTCAAAATATGTTTCATTCTTTGGTAGGCTATACATTCTTTGGTTTTGCAAATTTATTTTTACCAGAAAATTTCTTTAGTTGTAAAATAAATGTACAGGGTGGGATTGTGTTAAATGTATATGTTAACGTCAGGAGTATTGAAATGCTTTCAATATAACCAAAGTGAAATTGTTAAGGTTTTGTTGCTAGGTTCTCAACGTAACACAGGTGCAGCAATCTCCCTCAATGAGACTGTTGGGGAGTGAGGAACCTTCTGGTGCTCCCATCAACGTCACTTGAATAAACTTTTATAACTATGACAGCTATATGATATGATTATATGATTATAGCTATAGAATTATATGATTGTAGCTATAGGATTAACTGAAATATATTAAATCGGATACCTTATTTGAAATATATAAGGTATGCATTCCAACTGTTTATGACATTTAAGGATAAAATTTGCAACTATATTTCAATTATCAAGAATGTAAATATTGGTATACTGAGCCAGAATGTGCCATTTATAAAATAGAAAGAGGAAATTAATTCTGATTCCTGAATTAAATCCTGATTTACCTGAAATTCATTTAAATTTAATTACATTTACTCTGTCATGCTACTTAATGAAAGATAATAACATTGCATCCCACAAAGAAATTTGATTTGCATAAAATATTCAAATAAGAAATAAGGACACATTTACCCTAAATGAGTGGTCCAAATTATACAGTAAAATTTTAATATTTAGACACATGTTCATGAAATTTAAATTTGTTAAATAATAGTGATAATATTATCAGCATTTATTTAGTGCTTCTTATATGCCAGACATATTCTAAGTGCTTTATTTGTACTCATGTTATCTCAAAGTAATATTATGAAGAAGAAACTATAATTATTTTCATTTTATAGCTGGGGAAACTGAGGCATAGAGCCAGTCTAAGAACCTTGCTCCAAATTGTACAGAAGAAGTGTATGAACCCAGGTTGTCTCCTGAGGCTTTGCTTTCAACCATTTTGCCCCAAACAATTAAGTCCTTTATATACTATAACTTCAACTTTGTTGAACAAGTGCTTTGTAAATTTAAATTAAATCCCTTATAAAATCTCAGCTATTCATTTCAGCTGATGGGGGAATTCCTATAAAAAATCAAATAAAGCTTAACAAGTGTTCTTGTTCAGGATTAAACACTAACCGTAGAACAAAATCATATGCATAGTATGGATTAAAAATTGAGCACATCTTTCAAAAGTGACTTTTCAATTAAAATATATGATATATGGCTATAAAGTATGGTCTTTATGCCCACACACTTTTGATTTAATTTTAAGAATATTTTATGGTTCTATAAAAACTGTATCAGTAAGTCTATAAAAGCTGGAAGATACCGGTTTAACCTTTATTCTTTCTACACCCAAAGTAAAACCGGCAATTACGTTCAGCTTCTATACAGAGGCAGGAGGCTGTCCAGCTAGCATTTACAATTGCAAATGCAGACTTTACCTTCCAAGACAAAGGACAGCTGGCCGTGGGAGCAAATCAAGTCTTGGACTAGCCTGCAGGAGCCCCCAAATCAACTATGCATGTTACTTGGGCACCATCTGCTGGACACTTTTAATAATACTCCATTTGCTGTGAACTCGAGAATGCCGAGATACATGCAGGGAGAACTCCTGAATTCCACTGAACGCCTTGTGTAGTAGCAATCCATTTTCTCCTAGTCAGAATTAATTGCCCGCTCAGGACATTTACCCCCTTTTCTGCCTGTTGATTTACAGGCATGAGGAGCTCAAAGTGGCCAGGTGGTAGGCTCAACTTCCAATTTAATGGCACAAAATTACTCGGTTCCCCATGAAAGAATTACTCCATGGGGAATCAAGATCACTAAGTGAGCAGAAGCACAAATCCTGAGGGCCCTAAGGACGAAACCACTCAACGCTGCCATTGCAGTAATGGAAGCAGCCATAGACAACGGTGTGGCTCTATTATTACAACAAACATTTATTTAGAAAAATAAGCAGCAAGCTGAATATGGCCTGTGGTTCATAATTTACCAACCTCTGATATATGTGATATAAATCTTAATAGTTTTTAATGACTTGTTTTATGACCCAGTCTAAGTTCAGCTTTCTTAATTGTTTAGTGTTCTTGTTGTGATGATAGATGGATATGGAGAGAGACAGAGATAAATAGTCAAAAACTGAATTATCAGTTACAATTGTTATCAATAGCAAATATGAATTATCAATATTTTGCTATCACTATCAATTAATTACAGTTGATAATTGCATTGTTCAACTTTTCTAAATCCTTGATTGATTTGTGTATGTGCTTCTTTATATTATGTATAAATGTGTAAAAATTCTCCCAGTATAATTGTGACTTTGTCTATTTCTCTTCATATCTCTGGCAATGCTTTGCTTTATGTGTTTTGAGGATGATATTAGGTACATACAACCTGAGATTTGTATCAAGCTAATGAATTGAACCTTTTATTATTTTCAAGTGCCCAATTTATCGTGTATAATCATGTTTGCTTTAAAGTCTCTATTTCCTTTTTTTTTTTAAGATTTTATTTATTTCTTTGACAGAGAGAGACACAGCGAGAGAGGGAACACAAGTAGGGGGAGTGGGAGAGGGAGCCCGATGTGGGGCTCAATCCCTGCACCCTGGGATCATGACCTGAGCCTAAGGCAGACGCCTAATGACAGCCACCCAGGCACCGCAACCTTTTTTATTTTTTTAAGATTTTTAAATTTTTTATTTGACAGAGAGAGGGAACACAAGCAGAGGCAGAGGGAGAGGGAGAAGCAGGCTCCCCGCTGAGCAGGGAGCCCGATGCGGGGCTCAATCCCAAGACCTTGGGACCATGACCTGAGCCAAAGGCAGATGCTTAATGGCTGAGCCACCCAGGCGCCCCTAAAGTCTCTATTTCCTGATATTAATACATTTATGCTAGGTCTTTTCTTTATGTTTCCATTACATTACTTCCAAGATTTCAGTATCCTTTTCCCTTAGTTGGTTTATTGTAAATAACAGATATGTGGACTTCTAAAAAAGTTGGTGTGAAAATGTCATTTATCTAGAGCTCTCATATTTCATGTTATTATTGATGTATTTGGGTTTAAATATGCCATCTTATTTTGTGTCTTTCTTTCTTCCTTTTTCTTTCTTTTTTCTTGTCCTGTGTTTCTTATTCAGCCTTTATGGCATTGCACAAGGCCATGCACTCTGGGGTAGGCTACATTAAATGTAGGCTGATAGAGGTTGGGGTATAAAGACCAGGTCATTTCAGTCCAAAACAGGTTAGCTCTGATCATCATGATAGGACACTCAGTGTCTCCCTGCCCATTACTGCTCACATCTCCCTCCTTGGGTGTTGATCCCAAGGATACTCTCCTATAAACATCCTGTACACTAAACTCCATCTCAAAATTTACTTCCTGGAGAATCCAAACTGTGACACATCCTTTAAAAAGCAGAACACCCATATCAAAGGACTGTATAAAGCATGGGTAAATGTGAAAGTGGAAAACAAGTAAAATCAGTATAATATACACAAACCATTATTTAGTGAATGCCGAGGTGACAGAGTATTGCCCTGACTCTGAGAGAAATGTTCCAGAATCTAAGCGAATAGTTTTCAAAGGGAAGGCATGGTAGAATTGATACATATTGAAGGGATCTGAGCAGAAGAGTCCAAGACTGGGTTAGATGTTGCTCTGATAAGAGAATACCTTCTGGGTGACACAATCCAGTTGAGTGAGGTGCAGTTGAGAAAGATCTGTATAATCCGTCTTTTTCACAGACTCAGAATTTATTGTGCATGCTTTATAAATCTATCCCACTGTGGGTGGCCTTTCAAAACAAGACTAGCGTCAAGGGCACCTGGGTGGCTCAGTCAGTTAAGCATCTGCCTTCCGCTCGGGCCAGGATCCCAGAGTCCTAGGATCACGCCCTGCATCAGGCTCCTGGCTCAGCAGGGAGTCTGCTTCTTCCTCTCCTTCTGTCCCTCTCCCCACACCTCCCCGCCATGTGCTCTCTTTTGGGCATGCTCTCTCAAATAAATAAATAAAATCTTAAAAAAAAAAAAAGCAAACAAGACTAGTATCTGGACCAGAGGACCAAAAAGCAAAAAAAAAAAAAAAAAAAAAA
>NW_027397063.1:20779574-20794883 GCF_003265705.2 Callorhinus ursinus
AAAAAAAAAAAAAAAAAAAAAAAACTAAAATGAAAGGAGCACTAGGGTTCAGCTAACTTAAGGAAAAGTATCATCCTCCAAAGTTAAATTCTCAGAAACTTCCCGGACACTGTTGAATTTAGCTGAAGCAGTAGGGGGATAGCACAGGAAAATTTCAGGCTACAGTATGTAGCAGATGCTGTGAATGCATCTTCACTGCATGCATACCTCCCACCCCCCACCCCCAGCACGTCTGAGTTCCCCAGCAGTTGAATAGAGTGCCCCATAGCTCACAGCTTTCTCCCTGCAGGTCTCTTTCGCGATTGTCTGTAGCTTCTCCAGTGCCCTAGAAAGGCTGGCATGGGTAAGTTGATGTGCCAGGGCAACTCCTAACTGATGGCAGATGGGAGTCCAAGGATAAATGGCCAGACTCCTCACCCTCCAGTGGGATGACTCTGAGGTATGACTTCGGATACTGAAGAAATGTCTGGTCTTGATCTCCATTTCTGGCCCAGGGCTCCTAAAACCCTTGGAATTTCCTAAGAGATGAGAGTTACAAAGGAGTTTCTTGTTATGTTAATGAGGTCACATTTGGAATCCACCTGAGGGTGGAGGCTGGTTGAGAGAAGACCTAACTGTGATTTGAAGATGGGACCTTTTAATCTTATCCCCCTGACCTCAGAAGAGGAGGAGGGGTTGGAGGTTGAATCATTTGCTGATGGCCAGTGATTTAGTCATCCATGCCCATGGTCTGAAGCCTCCACAAAAACCCAAAAGGATAGGCTCAGAGAGCTTCCAGGTTGGTGAACACGTGGAAATTTGGGGAGAGTGATGTGTTCAGAGAGAGGTCATGGAAGCTCCGCATGGTTTTCCCATACCTTGCCCTATGCATCTCTATTGGCTGTTCCTTAGTTATTTATATATATATATATATATATATAAATTGGTACTCTAGTAAGTAAAACATTTCTCTGAGTTCTGTGAGCTGCTCTAGCAAATTAATTGAACCAAGGAGGGAGCTGTTGGTATGGGATTAAGAGCCGGTTGCTCGGAAGCACAGATGATAACTCAGACTTGTAAGTGGTGTCTGAAGAGGGGATATTGTAATTGGGGCCCAAGGGTGCAAGAGCACCTGGGTACAGGGGTCTCAAATAGACCATGTTCGGCCACTTACCATTGACAAAACCCAAAGGCAGAGACGTGAGTGGTGGTGACATGAGAAAGGATTTCATTTCAGTGAGGCCAACACTGGGAAGACAGCAGACTAATGTCTCAAAGACTGTCTCCAAACTGCTGAAAATACTTTCTAGGATTATATAAGGAAGATGTGGGACAAAGGTCAGTGGGTATAGGCAGCAGGGCAGTAAAGGTTGGATAGGTCATTGTCTTGGGGTCAATCATGTGGGGTCTTGGAGTCAGGGCGGTCGTTACTGCTTGAGGGGTAGTTCAGGTTCCCATCGCAGGATGCTATGTCTGCCAGGTCTTTTGCCTAAGTTAAGAGATAAGCTGGAAAGAAGAACTTAATCAGTTAGAAAGTACAGACTAAGGTCAAAATGGAGGTCGTTAAACTCCTTTCAGACTTGTGGGACTGAGCCCTTACTCTCCATGCAAGCTTAGAGGATGAGTAATCAGGGTTGAAAGGAGGCAATTGAGGTGATAAACTCCTGAATATTTGGGGGAGTACCAAAATAAGAAACCTCTAAAAACCTGGGGTCCAGGGCTATTACCTTAGGGATTTTCTAAATTTTATAAGGCAGCAATCTCTAAATACCTCTGAGAAAGGTAATGGGTACACAGATCAACTTTTCCTTCCAGATGTAATAAAACACATTGCCATAATAAATCCTTGGATGGGAGTGCTCTCCAGTTGCTTTTATTGGATCTGGAAAACTTATGGGGACTGTGAGGCAGAACCCAGGATGTAGCCACAAAGGAAACCCAGCTCCATGATGTGGAGAATTGCTCAGGCTGCTACTGAGAAGAACACAAAACCACAAAATATTTAAATTTCCTTGGACTCTAACTTAAAATTTTTAGAGAGTTTTGGGGCCTTAACTCACAGGACAAGATTATTTGATTTCAGTCTGTGGGATTTTAATTTCCTTTAATTTCTTTTAGGTTGCGAAGAGATTAATTTTGTTAATTTCTCCCTGGGAACTCGGTAAGGGATTATATTAAAATGAGGAAATCTTATATTGGTATTTTATTACTGAAGCTTTCATGCATTTCCTTGTTGGGTTGTCTTCCTGGCCTCACCACCTGTGGTTTGCATTAGCTCTCATGACTGGACATAGTGGGAGTGCAAAGTCAGAATTTGCAGTTCCCAGTTTCAATTCCTTGACCCTGACTGAAAAACAGAGCTTCAAATTCCAAGGTGAAAAAACTATGAAACACAACAGAAAACTGCAAACAGGTATTCTAAGGAGGGCCTTTGAAAGAACAAAGGCAAACTGGAAAGACCTGTGGACACTGCCTCCCATCGAGTGTACACATTGACACAACCAAGTAATGAAAAATTTGGTTCTGCAGAGCTGACATAAGCTCCCAGGACTGTGGCCTCATGCGAGTCCAGGGCAGATGGGGAAGAAGATATGCGTTAAATATCTAGGACATCTAGTTTTTAACAATATGTCCATATAATCAGAAAATGTGGATTAACAGGTTTTTTTCAGTGAAGAACCCCGTACCTTCATAGGGTCAAGTGAATAAGATTTAGGGTAAAAGGCCATGAAGAATTATTTTGGGGATGTCCATGGGATGGAAACATGAGGTGAATGAACAACATATCTCCCTCTAACATCCCTAGGCTTCTCATTCTCTAACCCATTGGGCTTAACCCTTAAGTCAATAACCCATTAGGGACAGGATATTTCCCTTTAGAGGGGGAGACCAGCCTTCTATCAGGGCAAATAGCTTCCAACTTTTAATAGCCAAATCCTTCAATACCCAATACTGCTCTATTTATAGATTTCCTCCTAGGCCCATTAAGAAGCCGTTTGTATTTCCTCCCAACCAGCAGAACACTAAAATCAAATGAACCCAAAACTGAGTTTCAAGGTGACAGAACATTGCCCCAAATTTGAGAGCTATGGTCCAGAATTCTAAAGGAATCGTTTTCTAAGGGAAGGCACCAAGTATCACCCTAGTGCTTTATGATATACTGACCTCCCTATATTCTAACTATATTAACAACTCTTCAGATCTGTTAGGAATTTTGTAACATAAAACTGTTTTGATTAAATTTATTTCTTAAGCCTACAGCATTGGAATTAGTACCACTATTGATGCATTAACACTATAGTTTTCTTTCTATCATAAAAATTTAAATATAAATGAAATAGAATCAAAGAAGAGTTGACAAAGTCATTGGTAGGTGTGACACACCTTTCCAGAGCTACCAGGATACAGAGGCCCTAGGGCTGCTGCTGAAAGGGGGTGCTCACAGTGGATGGGCTGGGGGTCATCCCATCTGGAGGATCTTTCCGCAAATAACCCAACAGATCACACTGTGAGTCACACCTGCACCTTCTTTGGCTCTCGCTCTCTACAGACTCTGGGTCTAGAGTACTTTTATTGTTGCTCCACCATTAGGAACAGTGTATTCCATGATTGTTTGGGCTATGCTTTTCTTTCTTCGAAGATTCCTTATGGGTTTTTAATCCCTCATTTTTGGCAAATGATAGATAGGTAGGTAGGTAGGTAGGTGGGTAGGTAGACAGACAGACAGACAGATAGATGTAGATACAGATACATTTCTAGTAATTAGGAGAGTCTACTTGCCTCTGAGACTGTTTTATCTGTCACCGTGAACCAGTAACCCCTTAAAAGCTCCATGCTAATCTTTGTCTCAATAAAAAGACGTGTGTACGTGTGTGTCATCTAGAATCTTCTGTGATAGCTAAACTCTTCCTACTACTTAAGATTGTAAGATTGATTCAAATCCCAAATCTTATGAAGAATGCAGGGGGCTCCTCAAGATTCCTAGGAATACCCAGCAGAGTCATAGCTATAGTCATCTTTACCTTCAAATTCTTGCTTCCACTAAATTAGTACAAATAATACATTGGCGCTGCTCCACACCTTATTAACTCAAACACTGAGCTTGGTTTTCCTCATTTTCAACACACATGTGTACGCGCACATGCACAGAAGGTCCTTACTGGCCTAGTTGACTTTACTGATAATCTGGACAGATGACGTAGGTTGACATTGCTGTAAAATAACCTGAAATTGTAAATAATTTGAAATTGAGTCTAAAACACCATCTAGTGGTGCTTTCCACCAACAAAGGGTCCAGTCTCGCACTATTTTGATCATCTGTCTTCTCTCTTGCTCTCTTTTCTGTTTTCCTAAGTTTCCCTTCTTTACTCTCTCCCACACTATCCTATTCATTTCTATGCAGTGCTGGTATTTTTCCTAGTTTCCCACTAAGCATTGCCCTCTAACGGCATCACAAGGTGTTCTAAACAAAGACTGCCTAATCACTCATGTCAGCTGTTAAGCGTAATTCATTTTTAAACAGTTCACTTACAATAGATTAAGCCAGTTACCAGCACAATTTTTTTAAATTTTTTATTGTTATGTTAATCACCATATATTACATCATTTGTTTTGGTGTAGTGTTCCATGATTCATTGTTTGTTCATAACACCCAGTGCTCCATGCAGAATGTGCCCTCTTTAATACCCATCACCAGGCTAACCCATCCCCCTACCCTCCTCCCCTCTAGAAACCTCAGTTTGTTTTTCAGAGTCCATCATCTCTCCTGGTTCATCTCCCCCTCTGACCTACTCCCCTTCATTCTTCCTCTTCTGCTATCTTCTTCTTTTTCTTTTTTCTTAAAATATGTTGCATTATTTGTTTCAGAAGTACAGATATGTGATTCAACAGTCTTACACAATCCACAGCGCTCACCGTAGCACATACCCTCCCCAATGTCTATCACCCAGCCACCCCCATCCCTCCCACCCCCGACCACTCCAGCAACCCTCAGTTTGTTCCTGAGATTAAGAATTCCTCATATCAGTGAGGTCATATGATACATGTCTTTCTCTGATTGACTTATTTCACTAAACATAACACCCTCCAGTTCCATCCACGTCGTTGCAAATGGCAAGATCTCATTCCTTTTGATGGCTGCATAATATTCCATTGTGTATATATACCACGTCTTCTTTATCCATTCATCTGTCGATGGACATCTTGGCTCTTTCCACAGTTTCGCTATTGTGGACATTGCTGCTATAAACATTGGGGTGCACGTACCCCTTCGGGTCCCTACATTTGTATCTTTGGGGTAAATACCCAGTAGTGCAATTGCTGGATCGAATGGTAGCTCTAATTTCAACTGTTTGAGGAACCTCCATACTGTTTTCCAGAGGGGTTGCACCAGCTTGCATTCCCACCAACAGTGTAGGAGGGTTCCCCTTTCTCCACATCCCCGCCAACATCTGTCGTTCCCTGACTTATTAATTTTAGCCATTCTGACGGGTGTGAGGTGGTATCTCATTGAGGTTTTGATTTGGATTTCCCTGATGCCGAGGGATGTTGAGCACTTTTTCATGACCAGCACAATTTTTATATAACTATTTTGTAACTTATTTAAGTTGTTGAGGAACTGATTAGAAAGACGTTAAGTATTTTTCCACATATTTTGCAAGAACATGGTTTCTCTGAAAAGAAATGATCTCTCAATGAACAACCTAAAATAAAAATATCTTCCAGGAAGTAATTCACTAGGCCACATATCAGCGTGATTCATCATGTTTCGTGTAACAGAGGAAATCATTAAAATTAGAAGGTTTAAAGGAGCCATAGGGAGGGTTTTGTTTTTTATTTGTTTTGTTTAATGACACCGACAACTGGCTTTTTTTACCCATATGTAAAATTCTGTTGGCCGAAATGATATTTTTCATTCCCAATGATCAGGTGCCAGTCAAACACCTATACAAACACTCGTGCGATTAAAAATATGTATATATTTTAAAGGTGTCCACTGTCACCCCTGAGATACAACTCAGGAGGGTTCCCTGCTGAATCTGAAGAGGACTTATTTTTTTTGGAGCAGAGCTGTAACCTCCACTTTTCCTCTTCTGTTCTGCAAAACAATCAACTACATCAAATATCTGCAGTTAAGGCATATTATAGGTACTTGTGAACAAGTGACTGGTCAGGAGAGAACAAGTGACTAGTACTGGAATATGGACTACAGGTATGATTCACAGAGATTATGGATGAGATATTTTTGAGAAAGAACATAGCGAGAAAAGAACAAAGGAGATGTATTGGTCAGTCCTAAAATATACTGAGTGCCTTTGACTGTACCTTTTACTAGAAGCTCAACGTCTAAAGCTTCTTGAATTAAGTAGTGAAGTTTGATTTTGTTTAATATATAGATAACAAATTGTGATTATTAAATCTCAGGATTTGAGGGGCGCCTGGGTGGCTCAGTCGTTAAGCGTCTGCCTTCGGCTCAGGTCATGATCCCAGGGTCCTGGGATCGAGCCCCACATCGGGCTCGCTGCTCAGCAGGAAGTCTGCTTCTCCCTCTCCCACTCCCCCTGCTTGTGTTCTCTCTCTCGCTGTGTCTCTCTCTGTCAAATAAATAAATAAATAAATAAAATCTTAAAAAAAAAAAAAAAGAAAATCTCAGGATTTGATCATTCAGACCGGAAAAAAAAAAAAATCCTCTACTCAGGATTAGCTGGATTAATAACCAAACCCTTTGTTTACACATATTTACAAAACTCCAAAGTAAGTGCCCATGGTTAGAACTCAAGAGTCCTATTCTCTGGAAGTAGTTTGTAGTTTGCCCTATAGTTCTTAGGACTGGCAGGATTTTCTTAGCCTTCCTTTGACATCAGCTAAGAAGGATCAGTGACTCAGTATAACTATTCTGTATTCGTGAGTGCCATCTTTCTTCTCAGAAAGCTGTAATTTTACAATATTACAACTCTCAGACACATGTAAGGTGTAACTTTTCTCTTTCCTATTTCTCATTACAGAAATGAATTTTGGAAGGGACTTCATGATTGTTATATCCATGGTAGCAAAGGGGATAATGAGTCAAAACATTAATGTTTTTGCAACAATAAAACCATAGAATAAGTAAGGCTGTCTGGTGAACACTTGCATGATCTGGCCATGTCCTTACGACATCACTGCACTCTGGAATACCCTAATAGTTGCCTTGGACTTGCTAAGAATTTTAACTCTTTCCTGCTAGCAATTTATCCCTTACAATCTGACTATACTAGTTAGATAATGGGTAAACAATTTGAGGAAATGAGCTTTCTCTTCTAATCATGTTTTCTACAGGATAAAAAATATTAAAATTCATCCCTACACAGATAACTTGAATTGGAGAATTGTATCAATTATCTGACTCAGTGGGTAAACATAACCAGAGATACGAAAAAGCTAGAGCACATCCTTGTATTAATATTGAAACCTATTAAATGGTACTGCCGTGTTGAGTGTTTTCTCACTGACGTGGAACAGAGCTTTGCTTTTAAGTGTTTGTATGGAAAAAGTATCAGTCCCTTTCCATGCACCCTCTTATGATTACAAACAGAACTCTTGCAATAAATATGATGAATTAGATTTTTTGTAGTCCATAAGGAAAAAAATATTTACTAAATATTTATAAGTTGTCTAAGACATTCTTAGTTACTTTTATCCTTAACATGTGAAATAGATCATTGTTTTCCACTTCACATATGAATCAACTAAGAATAGGAATGGTACAGGTTTCATGGCCTATGCTTCTATATTTGATTTGGATTGGATATAGATTTCAGACATTCAGTTTCTTGAAGAAACGTTAAAGGATCTGTTGTTATCCAGAGAATTTAGGACAACTGGCATATGGCAATTTCTGAAAATGTCCTAAGAAACGATATGTCAGTTTAATTGCATATGTTCCTGCAATCAAATTATTTATCAATGCACACTGACTTAAGTATTAAGTACCAGTAGACAATGATATCGTCAGATGAGTGCTAAGAAAAATCAATACCCAGTCTACTTGATTCAAAGGTACTATGAAAGAATGTCTATCTAAAACAGAACTGGAGACTATAAACGGAAAATCTCATACATGTGCCCTGGGGAAAGCAAAACTTAAGGTCTGAGAGACTGATTTCCCCCAAATACCTAATTTATAGAAAACTGGTAATATTTGGATTTTTTTAAAATGATAGGAAGTAATCAGGGATTGCTTCATATCGACTTTGGAGAATTTTGCTTATTTTCCAGAGTCTTGAACAAGAAATGTCCCAGGTTGGGTTGGACTGGCAAATGAGCTGAATTGAACTTTGTCTGCATGACTGGACTAGTTTTGTCTGCTTGGCGAATTTTCGAGAGTAGTCTCCATTTGTTTTGATTTTATCAGACTTTAACTGAACTCTCCCCTCTTTATATCCCCTGCCCACAAATTCAGCCCATCCCAAACCCTCAGTGGATTTTCCTGTACCTTGCTACAGTTTACCTGTCCCAAATTACACTTCCTCTGTTATTCCCAAATAAATTCATCTTTTTTTTTTTTTTAAGAGAGGGAGGGGAGGGGTCTAGGGAGAGGGAGAGAGAGAACCCTAAGCAGGCTCCATGCCCAGCATGGAGCCTGACATAGGACTCAATTCCATGACCCTGAGATCATGACCTGAGCCAAAATCAAGTAAACTCATCTTTTAAAAATGATTTTAGGCTTGCCTCTTTATTTTGGGTCGACAGTACTATATCTTCCTCAGAAGCTATGGGGACAGAACAGATGAACTTGCTTTCATGATATGAGACTGCCATTAAGAGAACTAACGAGATTTTTACAACATATTTACTCTTTCTGTTTAAATGAATTGTGCCCATAGCACGTATTTAAATGCTTTTCTTAGTAAAAGATAGAGTCGGTGATAGAAAGTATCACTGGTTTGCTTTTTCTTTCAAGATTATTTGAAAATAAAATGTATCTTATTTTAAGATTTTATTTATTTATTTGACAGAGAGAGACACAGCAAGAGATGGAACACAAGCAGGGGGAGTGGGAGAGGGAGAAGCAGTCTTCCCGCTGAGCAGGGAGCCCGATGTGGGGCTTGATCCCAGGACCCTGGGATCATGACCTGAGCTGAAGGCAGACGCTTAACCAACTGAGCCACCCAGGTGCCCCAAAATGCATCTTTTATAGAGTATTTTTCCCACATGCTTGTTTGGGTTTCCTTTTTACATCTCACAAATAAAAAGTAGTTGGTTAATGACCTCTCATCTTTTTAAGAAAATGGCTATAATTAATTTGCCTCCCTCAGCTTCTGACTGAAATAATTGATTCTCGAAGCAGAAGAAAAGAAATACTCGAAATGGCCACAGTAGTAAACTTGTCTGAATCACAGGAAATTTTCTGCCAGGCTGCTAGAAGTGAGAAGCCGGTCAGCTTAGTTGTGAGAAGCCAGCTAGCCATTCTCCCTCCATCCTCTGCCATTCCCTTCCTGCTTCAGAACTTGGAAATCATTATCAAATAGAAAATTGACAGCTATTCTTCTACTTCCTAGATGCTAGTAGTAGATGATACTTTGTAATGTCAATATCAACATCTACATCCCACTTCAAATTCTTCTACACCTAATTAGATACCAAAACTCCCATAATACGAGTGGGATAGAATCAGGGGCCACCCAAAATCAAAACTGGTGGTGGTGGCTTACTATCCTCTGCAAAAGGTCATGCTCACAAATAAAGCATTAGAAACAGGGATGGGGTCGGGAAGATCTCTAGCTACAGTGCACACTCAGGGTTCTACAGATCCACGTGCATTATCTGTTCCGAAAGTTAAAAACCCAGGTGGTGAATATAGAAAAGGCTCATCCCATTCCTGCAGGACAGAAATAGATAGAACTCTTCTAAGTAATGAAAGAGCTTATGAACTCAGCACATGCTCCTGAAACAGTGTTCTGGATAAAGTCCCAACACAAGAATTGGAATTGCACCCAACCTGGCACACAATGGACATAAACTCATTCCTCATTCCGTGTAATTTGGTAAACACTGCTTGAGGAGAGTTCTCATTTAAAAATGAGTACATTTTAAGAGAGGGAAGTTAAAATGTATGATAAAGCAACAGAAAAGAAGTCTAAAGTTTCCGAGAAAAGAGGAAACTCCAAAAATTATTTACTTTAAGCAATGTAATAGTGAGCATGTTTATTTACCTCATGACACAAGAGGTTTCCACATTAACTAAATATGGAGGGAGACCACAAAGAAAAGTAGGTTGCCATGAAGGTGAATAAGACATGACAAAAAGGGAGATGCATGAGAAAGAGAGGGGATTTATATAGCCCATAAATGAAAAGAAAAAGAAGCCAGATTGGAAGAAGAGTACAGCATATCTCAGGTAAAATCAACAAGAATATATTCACAGCTTTAAATATCCTGTAAATGAGATGAAAATAGCACCTTGAATATACCTTCAGATTAAAAAAACAAGAATGATAAAGAGAAAAATCCTGAAAGTATAAAGAGGCAAAAACTAAATTTCCAGAGAATACTCATACTGGCCTCAAAGTTCATCTTTGGAACGTTTTTTTGCCCGCATATTCATTGCCAGTTTGTTTTTTGTCTTCTGTGAATCACTGGTTAATCTTATCTGCTATTTTTAAAACTAAAAGATCTTTAGCTCTAACACTGATTCATTAATGCTGGTTCTTACTTTAAAACTCAAGGAATACAGAAATATAAAGGAAGAAAAGGTTTCATATCTCTCAGTTCTCATTATAACTCCTCTGAGCAAAGCTAGCCACTTTGAACTAATGCAGCAGGAGTGTTAAAAGTGCTCATCTTTCTGAATCTATGAACCCCTGGAAATTCATTATAGTAAATAAATTCATTAACAATCAGCAGTTTGCACAAAGATATCTGGCATAATATTATCTATGCTAGTGAAGAAGGGGAGTGGGAGGATGGGCTAGCCTGGTGATGGGTATTAAAGAAGGCACGTACTGAATGGAGCACTGGGTGTTATACGCAAACAATGAATCATGGAACACTACATCAAAAACTAATGATGCAATGTGTGGTGATTAACATAACATAATAAAATAAAAAAATAAAGTATACAACTGAAAAAAACAACTAATGATGTAATGTATGGTGATTAACATAACATAATAAAATTTAAAAAAAAGAAGTGTTTGGCATTACAGCTGCTCAATAAGTTCTTGATTAAATTAATAAATGTCTCTATCCTATATCTTCTCCAAGAAAAAAAAAAAAAAAGAAAAACAGTTCAAATTCTTAATAGGGTCACCAAGCAATATTATGAAATGTGCATTCTATAGCCAACATTAGCTCAAGGTTTAAAAATGTGATTATATGAGCTCTTATAATCTCTATCTTCCTCACCTGTTAATGGAAAGACAGAAGTTGTTCAGTGAAGTGTAGAATTCTTGAAATTGAAATACAGAGAAGTTGCCTTTCTTGGTGATGGGTCAAAAGTCTAACATATGAGCATGGGAGTGAGCGTACGAGGGTAAGAGTTGAGAAGATTCGAGAAGAGTTCGGGGAACTAAGGGACCAGTGCTTTGGAAGGATCTGCTGGGTGTACACTGCCATCACTGAAATTTTGGCAGGAATAGTGTTAAAGACACTGACAGTGAGCCAGGAGTTAGATTCAGGAAATGAAAGAATGCTGTAAATGATGCAATGAGGGGGTATGGCAGGAGATATATTCTGATGGAGAGAAGAAGGGAGAGTGATCTCGAAATGGCAATGTCAGGGAAAGAGACAACTACCCCTCTTTCAGGCTGAGCAGTAAGGGGCCAGTGCATGAGGGGAGGAGAGTGTCACCCCTTGAGAGGGTTGCAGGGAACCAGTGTCCTCAGGGGAGAATCTAGTTTTAGTTGCAGCAGGAGAGTATGGGAACAGGTTAAGGAGGTGGGATTTTTCTGTTGAAAGACTGAATTCTAAGAGCACAGCAGGAAGGTACAGGAATTGGAAAAGGCTGGAATATGAATAAAGAGGAGGGATGTTCACAAAATTTCTGGTCCCAATAGTCTGGGAGATGAGGAATAACTTAATGTGCTTTTTGTAGCCACTGAAGGAAATCAAGATGAACCCCACAATAAGACTGATCTTCATGGTCTCAGGGAAAATAATGATGGGGAAGCTGTGGGTACCAGGACTGAAGGTAGAGGGAGAGAGAATGGTGAGGCTTTCACCAGAACATCACAGACCTTTGGAGCCCTCCTTTATTAGTACTGAGGAGGCCAGAGAAAGGGGACATCTTGTCAGTACACAGTTGTCCCTTTGGATGGAATCCCAAAATAATCCAGTCTACTGAGGGATGTAGAACTCTGATTGAATCACAAAACAGCTAGAGAATCCAGATTCTTATTTAAGGGATACCTTATATTCTACACTTTCTTACATCTAGATTCTTATTTAATAGCTATCGGAAATATTGGGGAGCCTAAAACCACTTAGAGGTTTGGAGTTAGCTTGAGAATAACAAGGCTGGATCTGCATGACCGTCGCTGTGAATAAACAGGATGGGTTTAGGAAGAAGGTGGGAGGAGACTGCTTTGTCTCCCTGAATGAAATGCGAAGAAATGAAAGGTGGCTAGGGAGATAAACAGAGCTTTTGTAATCTTACTCCACCTGAGAAAATTAAAATGGATTTGAAGTTTTCTAGGTTGTGTGGCTTGCAATGACCAGAGTTAGTTGTGAGGAAAGAAGGCCAAGAGACGGCTTCACAGATGGCCAGCTCAGAGAAGACACCGGAAGTCAACAATAAGTAGAATATACAAATCCTTAGAACAGCTTTAAAGCAAGTGATTTCCCAAGACTTCTTAAGACCAGATTTTAAACCTATCTGTTTATGTATATAGCGTATGATTAAATGGGTTTTTTTTATGGTTTAAATTAAATGAGCCTGGGACACCTGGGTGGCTCAGTCGTTAAGCGTCTGCCTTCGGCTCGGGTCATGATCCCAGGGTCCTGGGATCGAGTCCTACATCGGGCTCCCTTGCTTAGTGAGGAGCCTGCTTCTCCCTCTCCCTCTGCTGCTCCCCTGCTTGTGCTCTCTCTCTCTCTTTCTCTGACAAATAAATAAATAAAAATCTAAAAAAAAAATGAGCATTAAAAATTTTACAGATTAACTGTAAGGGTTGAAGTTCTATAATTTTCCTCACTCTCTAACCATAAGGAGGGAGAGGTGCCATGGAGATCTCAACTGCCCAGTTAACAGATATGTTGCAAAAAGATTAAAGGCAGGTTGACTGCAGAAATGCATTTAAATTGTTCAGTGAGCATATGGAAAAGTTATTTACATTGGTTAATGGAATGTGACAAAAAAAATCAGCTCTTTCCTCGGCATTTCACTATAAGCAAATAAAACCAATCTGATTGCATTAAAATTCTGGAAATTGGGCTTGGCAGAACTACTTTAGAGAGGGATGAAAAAATATCCCCCCATAGCTCCATCTGAATTCCAAAGATATGAGAAGACAAGGAGTGACCAAAACATAACAATCTTTATTAATAAAGCTTGGGAGGAAAATGTAGAGTATTATCATCTATATTATATCTATAGCCTCCAGTTACTGAACTCCAAAATTCATAAAGCTTACAAATCCAGTAAATGTGGTGCTGGAAAAATGTATTGTATGGGGAACAGACAATACCTGCCCCTGAGGCCAACTTCACCCCAAGAGCAAGGGAAACAGCAGTTCTTCTTTTCCGTATTAAAATGATATGAATGCTTTTTCTCTGTGTCCCACCAGCTGCGGCGTGAGATGTCTCACACGGAAACGTTCCCGTGATCTATGACAGGCCAATAAATGACCCCAAAGTGGCTAAAACCTAAGTGGCTAAAAATCAAAACATTTTATGACATTTTATGATTCTGTGGGTCAGAGATGTAGTCAGGGTTCAGTTACGAAGTTCTTCTGCTCCCTGTGGTGTTGGCTGGAGTCATTTTGGTGGCATTCAGCTGATGGGCCCAAAATGGATTCACTCAGATGCCCGGCCTTCGCAGGAATTGTTGGAAGGTTAGATTCAGCTGTGCTCTTCTCCCTATCTCAGGACCTCCCCACAGCCGAACTGCTTACAGGGAGAGTCAAGACTCCAACGGTAAGTATTCTAAGATACAGAAAGTGGAACCATTATTTATTTAAGGCTTAGGCCCAGAAACTGGCACTTAATCACTTCATCCATATTCTATGTGCCAAGGCAGTCAGAGAGCCCATTCAGATTCAAGGGGAAGAGACCAACACCCCCTAACTCAATGAGGAGATTGCCAAAGAACTTACGGTCATCTTTATTGTGTGAGAATTTGCCTGCCCTCTGACTATAGACAAAACACATTCAGCCCCTCCTGTGACCCCTGGTGTTCTCCTGGTACAGCATCATGCTCAGGTGGTCATCATCTAACTCAGGTCCAGGCATGGGTGAGGTTCTTTGGCTCCTGGGGCGTGGTTCCTCCCTCTCGGATAAACTAAGCTAAAGAGAGATTTTTAAAGGTTTTTTTTTTTTTTTAAGATTTTATTTATTTATTTGAGAGAGAGAGCACAAGCAGGGGGAGGTGGAGGGGCAGAGGGAGAGGGAGAAGCAGACTCCCCGCCGAGCAGGGATTCCCAACTCGGGGCTCGCAGGATCCTGGGATCATGACCTGAGCTGAAGGCAGAGGCTTAACCGACTGAGCCACCCAGTTTTAAAGTTTTTCTACCAGCACATGATGGTGAGCCAAAAATAAGTGTAGTTAAGATCTCCAGTTCAAATAGGGATGGAATCAGAGGCACAGCAGTTACTGGGGTTAGTAATTGTGAAATCCAGAATTGGGGACAGTTTTGCTCCTGGGAATGATTCTCCTTGGCTCTTGGCACTGCCTTCTAAGTTTTTGGTTTTGCGTTTTGGGTCCTTTTCTAGACAGGATAGCCAAGTTTTTGCAACAAAGTGAGTTTCTCTGCCTGCTTCCTGCCCATAGTAAATTGGGAAAGTCCAAAGACTTCTTTTTATTTTGTACTTCTTAAATCCATGACATTAAACATAAACCATATACACACACTATTTTTTTCCTTTCCTTTCCTTTCCCTTTCCTTTCCCTTCCCTTCCCTCCCCTCCCCCTTTTTCTTTTTCTCTTTCTTTTTTTCTTTTCTTTCTTTCTCTCTTCTTTTTCTTTCTTCCTTCCTCCCTCTTTCTTTCTTCCTTCCTTCCTTTTTTTCTTCCTTTCTTCTTTCCTTTTCTTCTCTTTCTTTCTTTCTTTTCTCTTTCTTTTTCTTTTTCTTTCTTTCTTTCTTTCTGTTTCTTTCTTTTTCTTTCTTTCTTCTTTCTTTTTCTTCTTTCTTTCTT